>NC_133803.1:7932270-8034770 GCF_043250625.1 Sebastes fasciatus | reverse complement strand
GTTATGAAAAGATATAGATCGGGGCACTGGGAAATTTGGTCCCTGGGGGCCATTTTTTTTTCGAAAAGGCCACCAAATAGGCTCTAAATATTGCAAAATGTTGCAGAAAACTGATTTTCTGTGTGTTCAAGCTGATGTCAGAAGATCATAGACATGTTTTTGTCAATTTTACTGCTAATGAAAAGATAAATGCACTGATGGAAAGCTGACTATATCACTGTTCTATAGGTGTATTGGTTGTCATTCTATCATAAAGGCACGGGGGTGAATTTTGACCCTGAATTGACCATGCTCCCTTAATTTGTTTTTTTGCATTTTTTCTCAGGTTAAAAGCTTTTAAAAAGTTCCTTTAAATAATAAAGAGGGGAAAAAAACATGTCTGTGATCTTCTGACATCTGATCTAATCAGCTTGAACACACCTTGGAAATCATACATCTGTGCTAAATTTGTTGCTCTTATCGCAAAATGCACAATTGTTATGCTTAACTGTCCCGCTATAACTCTTCATTGAAGCTATATGATGGTTACACTGTGTCAGCTGGTTTCATGTTTTTATCACTTCACCATTCTGTCAAATGGAAGTATTATACATTATTAATATTTGCAAAATTACGTATTTAAGAATTTACATTTACATTACTATTTTTGTATAATTGTTTATATTTAAGCCCTATATTTTAACTGCACCATTCTATGCCTTAGATTATCGTTTTGCTTTTACTTTTTCTTGTGTGATTTCCCCTTTTATATATACATATTTTATGAGCACCTGAGACCAAAGATTTTCATTGCCGATGACTGCTTTACTGGAATTGACAAATAACAAATAAAGAACCTTGAACCATAGTTTTATACACATAAATATACACACAAAATGCATTACAGTAGGTATTTTTGGAAATGTTGGAGTCTCCACTAGAATTTAGAAGTTGAAGGTGGGTTTGAATAATATTTGGCTGCACAGCATGAGTTTGTAATGAGTGACCAACTGGTGGATCAGTGGAGTTTAAGAGGTTAAGTTTACAATATTTCGTCATTGTTACAAAACAGACATGATGCACTTACAGATACAAACTATCACTCTGCTCTCAAACTTATGACAATACAGTCTTTAAAATGTCACAGTGTCTAATAAAGTTGGATGACACCCGTGTCTGTTAGGAGGGATTACGACCGCCATAAATCTAAACATGTGGCCATTTTAAGGATTTTGCCAGATTGTATTAAATATCTACTTAACAGAAAGTCTGGGACCTACAAGTATAGACCCTCAGTATATCTCATCACATTTCATGAGGAATAATAAAGTATAAAGGTTACATTTTAAATATAAACAATAGATGTCAGTGCAATGAAATTATGTTAGATTTTTTGAGTTTGGAAACTGCTTTCATCCACAGACCAATAACTGTCAGGGTTACATCCTGTGAAACTGCAGTATTGAGAATATTTTTCCGGCTTGGTGCATTTATAAATCTTTGTATGGTGCATTGAAACCTAATTCAGTCATAATAATCAGTCAAAGTGACTGCAGTGAAATTATTTTTGCTAGGGCTGCTGGAACTATGTGAACTAGCACTGGACCGGTCATCCAGTACTGTACAGTCTGTCCTGACCGTAACAATCAAAAAAATGAAAGCAATCAGACGTTCTATTTACACTCTTCATTAAATCTGCAACAAAGACTACTTACCTAAAACAGGCTGTTTAATTCAAGCCAACTTTGTAAAGGCTCACGAAAAATGACTTGACTTGGCTGATGACTCAAATCCTCAGTCCTGAGCCTCAGATTATGTAAGGGTATAATCTGCAGCCTCACTTTTAATCAATAACCACTCTAATGTTTACAAGAGCAATATATTTGAAGCCCGGAAAACCTTTTGTGGTCTCAAAGTGCTTTTAAAGCTCAATTTGTCGAGGCTTTCACTTGAGCTGCCAGTCAGTTTGTAGAATTATATAAGTCGGGAGAGCAGATGAGAGAAGCGAAGCAATGCATTTCATTGAGCGAGTAAACACATCTGACCCACACTTACTGCATAAACCCCACGTCAGGCTTAGAGCAGGGATATACAGCATCATCTGCAGCTTGTGTTCAGATTGGAGTGCGACAAAAATATCTGGTGAATTGTGCACTACATCATTGGTTACATTTTAGAAAAAAAAGATGCAACTCAAAAATCTGGTCCGATTTAGAGAGTTGGCTGTGAAGTTATGACAGAAAATAAATGATTAAACAGCTGCAGGGGGGACAAAAAGGAAGACTTTTTGTTGGAACATAGGCCTAAATGTAGGATCTCTTGTTGAAAACAATGATTCCAGTCTGCTGTCTGTTCAGTGTTGATGGACTGACACAAGAAGAGATGTGACAGAACAGCATCTCCCTCTGCTGGCAAATGCTGCAAACATCATCATGCCTCAGAATAGAAAAGAGTAGAATACAATAAAATGAACTTTATCCAGGAGTTTATACTGTGCACTAATCACAACTAATATTTATTTTTTTAACAAAAACTATAAAATCTCTCATTTTTATCAGGTAGTTATGATCTTTTTCTGCCTTTTCCATGATTATAACAACCAATAACTTTAACATGTACTATAGTTTCTATATTTTAAGACATTTGTAATCTGCATTATCTGCATTATCATCACACAGAACCAATAAAGATGGGACAAAGGGAAGTGTGTATCGTACGGCACAAAATATAGGATATTGCATACATTACTGTGGGAGTGTTTCAGTCCTGACAATTGGACCCTATTTCATCTGTATTCAGTAAGAGTCACAAACATACACACAGAGTACCTGGCGAGTAGGACTGGCAAGGTGCGATAACATTGAAGGTGGAATCAGAATATGGCGGTTATATACATGGGAACTAAGTCCTATTTTAGTCGCTGGGAAACTAGTGTTGTACTGCACACGACCTCGTGTATTTATAGATCCCTAGCTCCTATTAAGACCACTTTACACGTACTATTTTATGCAGAGGTGGACTGCATAGCATTAACACTGAAATACCTTCCATGCATCGTCCTGGAAAATAATAATGTGGTCTCTAATACAGAAAAATACAAAATAGATTTTTAATTATTTGGTTAATTACTCAAACAACCTTACAGTTAGACAACTTTTACACTTGAAGAAACTGACCTTGATAAAGAAACTGAGGTGATCTGTATACACCCTACACGTGTAAACATGCCTTGAAAGCCTTATCCTAAACCCTCCAACGTATTGTGTCTGTATGCAATGACAGAGAGAGTGAAGCAGTATTGAGGAAATCTGAAGAGAGCGCTGGTGAACAGCGTGTTCAGACTCCTGTCGGTGCTTTTCTAGACGCCACAGTGGAAGCACAAACCTGTCAGGGAAACTGTTGTGACACCTGACTGGTAGTGATAGCAACAAGGCAGCAGACAGAACGAACACAGACTGCACCCAGAGGATGCGACTGTGGCTTCCTGACAGGAGGAAGTCAAACAGCATGTGTTCAAGATAAAGGAAGGATGGAGGATATGGTGTGTGAATGTTTGTGGACGCTTGCAATGACAGAGGTCACTGATCTGGATCCAGGCAGAATTAGCCCAATCCAGAGGATTGTTGTTGACAGACAGGATTTGGTGCAGTTTAAACTGTAGGTTTGGTCATTTATACTGATTCTCTTGTTGTGCCAACATCCAGGGAATGAAATGACACATCCTGAATAAAATCTCTCACCTAAACTCACTTCTATAATGTGTTATAAAAAAAGAAAATCCACCATAAAACAGACTTTACACTTGTATTCTTATGATACTGCACCACTCAGCTTTAATGTCCATTCTTAAACTGAACAACAGAGAGACAGACTGCAGCGATGATGTTATTTAGAGCCTAATCTTGGAGCCGCTCCACAGATAGTGAATAATGAAACAACTATGACACAGCACCGGGGTTTACTGGAAAAAGGGACACTTTATCTAATTCACAACATGAAGCCCTGAACACTTATTCTAATGTCCCATCTCTAATTCCAAGTAAATGCACCAACTCCACCTCCACTTTCTGACATCATCAATTCAAGTCTCTTTTTTCAGTTTAGGGAAACACTTTGTCTGACTTTATTGTCCAAAGCACAATATCATCTCTGTTTCCCTTTAACAAAATGTCAACATTTGCCTTGATTTGCATACACTTTATCAAATCTAGTCTGTTTGCACAATTCATCTTCGACACCAACCAGCTCAAACAGGCTGGTTTATTCAAGATACATTCATAAAGTTTGTAAAAAAACATATATATATATATATATATATAAATAAATCTGTCACAAAAACAGATTTTCACTGCACAATTAGTGTTGCCAAAATAATTCACATTAACGATATTATCGTGATATCTATAGAAAATTAAAAAAATAGATAGTAATGCTATCAATCATATTCATCTATAACTTTGTTTTTATTGCGCATTTTGTCTATTTTCTGGCAAATTAATTATACTCAAAATATTAAATACTAACCAAAAGAACGTGTGCAGCCTAAACAAATAATAATAAAAAATACAGGCTAAATGCACATTTTGGCTCCTACAAGAGCCATGTGTTTGGTTTGTCCGTTCTGGGCTACTGTAGAAACATGGCAGCCGGCTCCGTGAAGAGGAAACGCTCCGTATGTTTTGTTACGTAGGTAGCGAAAACATAACCATTCTTGATTCCAGGTGATTATGCACTAAAGAAAACATACTTATTAATATTATATTCCATTTCTGCCAATAGACCCCCCTAAATGTTACACACTGGTCCTTTAAGAGGAGCTGAATTATTTAGACGATATTAGCATATGTGTATTATTAACATGATATCAATATTTCATTGCTTAAATAGCACGGTTATCGTCAGTACCGGTGTATCGTGACACCCCTTATCTGGTTTTACGCAATATGTACACAACATCACACACACATGTGGCACAAAGCTTTCAAATAACTCTGCGGCTGTCCCCCTCACACCTTTTGTGTTCAGCACAGCTCTGTTTCAATCTGAGCTCTGTTAGCGTCACCTCCTACCTCAGTCAGTACCAAACCTGCTTTCATGTTTTAAAGACTCTGCGGCTTGCACATCTCCCACAAATAAAAGGTGTGCTTTGATAGAAAATCATTTTTCCCTTCCCACACGTTTAGTCTTCTCCCCCTCCTCCCGGCTGTGGCACATGCCAGCTTTCCTCTGCCATCCTGTCGGCCTGCAGCAGATGTGACATCACTACAGCACGTCTCCGCTCTGCACCCCCCCCCTCATCTCTCTGACTCCCCAGCATCGCTGTCTCCCACGCATTCCTTCTTTCTCTCTGCCTCTGCACACATACAGCCATTTTGATCTAGCAAACAAGATCTGAGAGACTCACTAGGGTAGAGAGAGGAGGGGACGGGGAGAAGAGAAGAAGTGAAGAATTGAGGGAAGGGAGGGAAAAAAATAAAGAGAGGCACGGGCTTTTCAGCGCAGCGAGATAAAGCTGAGGCAGTCGTGTTGTTGTGTAACGGTAATCAAAAAAAGCCCTGGCTGTTTGGCTGCCATCTTGGCTTTGCTTTAAGTCACTTTTCTCCAATCAGGAGCCATGTGACTTTCTGCATGAGGTAACACCACTGTTACTGCAAAAGGCAGTGAAGGAGGGATGAGGGAGTGACAGAGAGAGGAGGGCAAAGAGGAAGAGGAAGAGGGGGGAGAGAGAGTGAGATGAGGAAGGCAGAAATGGGGAGGGAGGGGTTGGAGTGAGATGGGTGAGAGATGGAGAGAGTGGTGAGCAGAGGGGAGCGCATGCTTGAGTGCATGTGAGAATGGAGGGGGGGGGGGGGGGGGGGGGGGGGGGGGTATCTTCAGCTCACAGGCAATCTATTTTTACCATTTAGTCTGAACAAAGGATGTGATTGGCTCCACTGTGTTAGGACGGATCTCCTTCACGCGCCGAACAAAGCCTTAAAAAGGCTGATTCACGGCAAAGTCACAACAACAGCAGGATGTCACGGGGTTGTCAATGAACTAGACAGACATGAGAAGTCTGTTCTGTATTACGGCTCGCATTCTGCCACATGCAAATACCGCTCCGTTCACATTCCTCTATTCTATAACGCTCTGAACCCGATAACAAAACAAAGACGAACGGGACCAGATGAAGAGAGAAAGTGTTGTAGAATGAGAGAGGATTTGTTTTTCCGATTGCAGAGTCACACACAAAGGACGGGGAGGATCTTCTATCCGCCATCGTACAAGAATGTAAACAAACCAGCCTTCAAATATAATGATTTACAGCGCATGCACAGCGAGGGGAGAGAGAAACCGGTGTTGATCAATGTTGCCCTGTGGTTATCTGACAGATCCACCAGCCTAAACTTGTCCTAGCAGGCTTCTCGTGAAGGTGTTATGTGTGTGCGCGGGCCGCATGCGCGGGCTGCACATGTGCACGCATGCCTGCATGTGTAAACCTGTGAGTGCACAACATGCATGGCAGAGATCTCTATGCTTCACCATACATCCTTCAAAAACATGTGGATGTCATTAAAAGTTTCTGCTCCAGAGTAAAACGTCTGTCAACAGAGGGAGCGAAGGAGGCAGATATCCTGGAAAACTACAGCGGAGAAGAGCGAGGGAGCGAGATAGTAGAGAAAAGATCTGAGAGGAGAACATCAAGCGGAGGCCTCTCTGATATTATTCCATCTGATAGGCGACTACCAATGAATCAGAGCAACCCCATTAAAATGATTCTGACACCCTAATTCAATCTGCCCTCTCTGAGATCCCCCTGAGCAGATGCTACGATTCAATTTCTATCTGTTACTCGCTCCCTTGTGCTGCGCAGAGCCCGTCCCCTGGCGCTGTGAGGCTTTCACTGTTCACAAGGCAACCGTCTCTGTAGCCGGGCCGCTCTCGCTGGGGCACCGTTGAAGAGAAATTGCTCCAAAGTCAAAAAGGATCAAACGCTCTATATGGGAGAAAATGGATTATAAGATCTACTTGATAACAATGGCCACAACATTTTCTTGCCAAAGACTGACATGTGCAGACAGAAGGTTTCCTTTGCTCTGACACTGTAGCACAAGAGCAGAGTGTGGAGTACCAGTAAGACACCATAACAATGGCAGTAAACCATATTTTATGTATTTTAAGCTCAAGAATGTTGATTTCTGGAAAAAGCCAAGTCGAGCGTAACAGCTGCATTAAAAAATATGCAGGAATGCAAAGTCACAATGACAAAGAGCTGCCCAATATCCAAACAGCAGCTTAACTCCTCCGAGCAAATTCAACTCTTAGTTAAATCTTCTTAAATACCATCATTAATGGTTTACACTCATCAAGAGAGAGCTTTAAACCATTTTGCAGTGAGTAAAGTACTTTTGCGTCTTTCCCCGTTCTGCCCTGTGGGACAAATATGAAGAAAAAAAAAATCTGTTCTTCTACAGTAAGCAGTGATTTCCACCAACTCCTCCAGACGTATAAGAGCACAAATAATGGGGAAGCAGACCTATAGTGGCTGGAAAAAGCTGAGAAAAGGAGTGAAGCAAGTGAAGTGCTTATTGATATCTCAGTGTCTCTGTACGTGGCAAAACTCAAAGAGCCATTGATCTGCTGCACAGCACGCTAGCGTGACTGAGAGGGTCTGCTGAACAACTCAATCCCTAAAAGTGTGGTAGCCTCAGTCCATAACCTTGTTTTAGGACATGTGTTGAGAGTGTAGCGCCGCTTCACCAACACACACGCACACACACAAACTCACACAGCTTGACGCTGGCCCTAGGCGGCTTTGCAGCACTTTTACATAAGTCATCTTTCTGACAGCACCACTGAGCACAACAGACGGAGGAGGAAAAGAGAAAGAGGGGAGAGGCGGAAAAGAGAAAGAGAGTATAGGCACTCACCGGGACAAGCACAACCTCCAACAGACATCTTCTCACATGTTGGGCTCTGCTCTGGACGAAACAGCTGCACTCAGTCCACACGCTGCTGCTGCTCGCATGGGCTAACTCTGAGGAAAACAACACAGACAGAGGGGTGGAGAGATTAGAGGGAGTGGTACAAAGCAGGGCATGTACACCACAACTACACTCCTCTCTCTCTCTCGCTCTCTCTCTTTCTCTCTCTGTCAGAGGCAGGAAGTTGGCAGCGGTGCTCTAGCTGCATCATTAATAGGCATATTGCAACACAAGTGGGCGGGAAAATGAGAGAGGAGTGAAACAGGAAGAAAGAGCCTTTACATAATGTGAGACTGGAGTAAGTAATATGGACTGTGTGTGTTCATGTGTTTGTGAAAGGGGGAGAATGCAAGAGGGAGGCAATTAGAGCAAAGAGAGAGAATGCACAAGGTGTGTGTGAGTGTGTGTGTGTGAGTGTGTGTGTGTGTGGCAGTGATGCATCGTCCATTTTTGCCCGGCGCTGCTGTGGGAGATAAACATACTCAGTAGGAGCCCAGAGGCAGAGGGTCATTACCGCCAAACAAACACACATGCACACACACACACTCGCTCGCTCATACACCCTGCCTCCTGTATGACAGATTTCCATCTCTCTTTCTGTCTCCCTCTCCCTCTCGCTGCTTCCGTCTGTTTTTCTGCTGCCGAGCGAAGACTGGTGTTAATCACTACAGACAGTATCGATTAAAAATGCAAAGCCCACCTGGAGCGCAGGGACACTGGAGACCCATGGGAGGCAGGAAGAGCGCGGACGTGCACGCGCTCACACCCAACAGGAGCTGCATGTAAACAGTTGACTGCAGACTGTTTGCCCCAGCAGCCTCTTTTCTATACTCTTTTCTATACTCTTTTTAATCTTACTTTCACTCTGTCAATTTAATCTCCTCACCCTGTTGATATTACCTCGACCTTTTCTGCAGCTTGATGTGATTTTGTTTCATTTCCTCTCCCTCCTCCACGTCTCTGGTTTCCCCTTCCCGTTCATCCCATAACTTCTCCTCTTGGCTCGAGCGTGCCTGTTCTCCGAGCCAATAATCTCATAATCTCACACTTCGCTACACAAACACACCAGCACATAACTGACTCCCATGAGCTGGATGTCTTTGTTGCTCGTGTACCTGATCCTGTCAGATGGATAATAGAACGAGCAGTACCACTGAGTCATTGGGACAGAATGCAAGAAGTACAAATTGAAAATACAACTTCAGTCTTAACTGGCTGCAAAAAATACATCAAGACTGTCAGCATGGACTACAATATAGCGGGGTTCAGTTGTTTGGTCTATAAAATGTCAGAAAATGGTAAAAAAAAAAAAAAAAAACAGTGTTTCCGAAAGCCAAAGATGACGTCCTCAAATGTCTCGTTTTGTCCACAACTCAAAGATATTCAGTTTACTGTCATAGAGTAAAGAAACCAGAAAATATTGAAATTTAAGAAGCTGGAATTAGAGAGTTTTTACTGTTTTTTCATAAAAAATAACCCAAACCGATTAATTTAATAGTTGACAACTAATCAATTAATTGTTGCAGCACTATGTAGTAGCCTGCAGTGATTCCCCCAAAAAGGTTATTTGTATTTTACAGTTGCCAGGGAGTACTTGTAAAGACTGTAGAGTAACTCTACTTTTTTTGTACCAATTTCATTAGAAAATATTTCCACATATTGAGTCAGTTACATGTTGCAATTGAGAGTGTATGAAACTAGTTAACAAGTAACCAGAGAAATCTAAACACTTATCTAAAAGTAATTGAAATACTTGCTAAAAAGTGATGGATGAACGGTTGAAATAAATGGCTAAATGTGATGGAAAAATGGTGAAAAGCTAATGAATAAACACTTCAAATAGTTCGGTTAGTTAGTTGAAATACTGAGCTGAAAGTGATGGATAACTGGCTGAAATGGCTACATTTTGGTAAAATGATGTCCAACTTCTGTCAATGCAAGTGGTGGTCGTGCAAATGCAAACTTGTTAAATTGTATGAAAAATGTGTTGTAACAGTATTCACTTTTATATAATTAATGGTGTTAAATACCATCCGGTTTAAAATTATGACGGATGATCCAAATATGTGTGTATGAAAGGGTACTTGGAGGGCTGTGGGAGTACATCAAACCACTGGTCTAGTATCACCATCTATCCTCAAGCACCCCCAAGTGAGTTGAAGCCCAGTTTAACAAACCTCAGATCTCTGTTGTCTGTCACTTACAACCGATACAGTAACAAAAGACAAACAACTGTCTCCACTGAAACGAGAGCTGACAGGCGCACTCCCCACACGCCAGCGCACTGGCAGAGGCATCACAGTTAAATGTCATACACGGTGTCAGACACTGTTCTCAGGGCCGAGACACAATGAACAACCCTGCGGGCCTCCTCTTCTTTTCCCCTTACTTGTCTTCTCCCCCTCTTTTCGTTTCCACTTCACACACACACACACACTTTTTGTTTCTGTTTCAACAAGGTCTGTCTCTCTCTGAGTCCTCTCTCATCTCTCGCTGCAATTCTGTTGCCATTCGGTCCTTTGTTCGCCTTGTAGGTCGCAATCTGCGGGTTTGACATTTACAGAAGATTCTGCTACTGTAAAATGGTGAACAAAGGCAGATATGAGAGATAGAGTGAGGCATCCCCAACACTGCAAGAGAGAGAAACAGAAGAGCAAGAGAGAGAGAGGAGAAAAGGAGGAGGGGTGCGTGAATGTGATTTGGGAAATGGCTTCTGTTTCCAGGAGCGATTAGGCTTTTGAAGCTGAGCACTTCACCACTGACTGCACTGTCAGGCGTGCTGTCTCCTTCTCTTCCTCTCACTCTCCTACTCTTGCAGATCCAGAGATTCCCGCTCTGTCAACACATCCGCACATCGCTCAAAAAAGCTGCTCTGAGAATAATGAAGTTCCCCTCCGTTCTCTCTACTGTGGGAACACGCAGCACTTCCATAACACTATGTGACAGACAGCTTACTGAGGTATACATCCACTCGCACACTAACACACTCTTGGTATGTTGTCCTCTGACAGCAGCCAGACACTTGCTCGCATGCACTGACAACCTTCCTAATTCCCAGCCAAAAAGCTCCTGGTGGCATACTTGTTATCTCAGGTGAGTTTGTGCCATTAATGCTCACCTCTCAGTCTTTTGTCTTGCAGCTGTTCTGCGACCCCCCCACTCGCCTCCCTCCACTCCTTTTCTTTTCTGCACACAAACACTCTTAAACATCCTCCATCTCAACGCTTACCTTTGTCTTCCTCTTTCTTCTGCGCCCACGCTCGCTCGAAAAAAGTCTGCCCGGGTCAGCCACGCAGAGGTAACCAAGCTGCGCCAGCGGAGAGAGAGAGACAGAGAGAGGGAGGGAGGGAGACTGTGATGAGCAGATGCAGATAGGAGACACAAATGGAGGGGGGGGGATCTAGCAGTGTGCAAATTGGATGATGAGAAGGAAGGAAGGAGGGAAGGAAGGAAGGAAAGAGGAGGAGGAGGAGGAGGGGGAAAGGGGGGGCAGCTCTCAGCTGCACTAGTATGAATATGACGCAGAGGCAGCAGCCAGAGCCACTTCTCCTCTCTCCTCTCTCCTCTCTCCTCTCTCCTCTCCAGCCCCATCCCTCCATACCCACCGAGAGAGAGGAGAGAGGGGGAGAGAGGGGGAGAGAGGGCACTGTATCCATGGCAACGGCAGAGCAGCGGTAGGTAGCAGTTAAGGAGTGTGTTGGGGCCACAGTGGTGTTCCTCTCTTTCTCTGTCTCTCTCTCTCTCTCTCTCTCTCTCTCACACACACACACACAGACGAGCTCATAAGTCTTTCAGCTCCCACAGATGTACAGTATACAGCCTCTAGTAGACTGGAGGAAAAGCTGTGGAGGGAATATGAGCAGAAACTGGTAATGAGAAGCAGACTGGTTTGGCCAGTTGAGTCTCAGACACGTGGGGAGAACAGGCACCAAGCAGGAACAAGTTAATTCAACTGTAACAGCAGTGAACTGCCAGCGTCAAGTAGGAATGGGACAAGTTGTGGTAAATACTGATTCTAATCATGCAGACTACTCTCACCACATAAAGTACAGGACAAGAATGTGAAACACAATGATAGGGATTTAAAACTAGGAGAACACTAAAGCCCAAACACTCCAACTGTCTCTCTGTGTGAAGCCAAAACTAAACAGAGATCTTCCAACAAAACAATGCAAATGCAAAGTTGTCTCGTTGGGACATTCAATTAGTTTAGAACAAATATGCAAAACTTTCTTCTAGGTATCTACGTGTTTCTTGTTCTACCTGAAACCCTGCTAGAGCCATTTAGCACATGCTTTTGTATGTAAATGTTTGGCCTGAGGAAGATTTTTAAGGCTATAGCCTGCTGCCAGTTAGCTTAGCTTAGCACAAAGACTGGAAACGGGGAAACCGCTAGCCTGGCTCCGTCTGAAGATAATAAAATCCGCCTACCAGCGCCTCAAAAGTTCACTAATTAATCTGTTGTATTTAATTTGTTTAATCTGCACAAAAACCCAAGTGTAAAAATGACAAGTTACGAGTTTCCCCTGCTTCCAGACTGCTCAAAAAAATCAATCTTCTCTTCTAACTCTCAGTAAGAAAGCATCCAAGGGTAATTTCCAAAATGTGAAACTATACCTTTAAGGTGTCTTTCATTTGTCTTTCTGAAAACATGATACTCTGTGCGTCTATCCCAGCGTCTATCAAAACGAGAAAGAGAAATGATTTGGAGCCTAACAGTGTGCAGACCTCCTTTGTGCCCTCCATATAAATGTTCACCCATACATCCACACTCATCACGAGACAGTTGGGGTTCAGTGTCCTGCTTGAGGACACTTCAACATGTGGACAGGAGGAGCCGGGGATCGAACTTCAAACAGTTCGATTGTTGGCAAACCCAACTATTAAACTAACATTATTAATGTTTTTAAATAAATGTTATATGCTGTGGCACATAACTAAAAGGGTCTTGTTCTTCAGGAAAATCATGTTCTTCGACTGGAACCCAGCAAAGGACAAAATTGATCAGTGAGACTCGTAATTGCTGCCTGAGGGATTCCTGGATCGACACCAGCAAATATACAGCACACACTGCGGTGGGTCTGTAACCTGGTTTATCTGTTGTTTAGAGACAAGGATACTTTCTTTTCTAATTTAGCATAACGCGTGGATGAGTTTACTGAAGAGCTCTGAATAAAGAATGTAGGACGATTTCTAAACTTTACAAATGGCGGACATATAAGTTTTACTCTTCACCCAGCAGTGGAAAATAAATGACATGTAAAACAGAGAGACAGACACAGTGGTTTAGCACAATGGAAGACCACAGTGTGTGTGTGTGTGGCAGGGCTCACCTCTAATCCATTTCTGCATGTGGGACATAGGGAATTGATCCTAATGAGCAGCACATCCTCCACTTTTGTATTTGACCCAGTTTAATCCCCATCTCTGTGTTTCACAGCCTGTCTTCCTGTTCACTCATCAAACCTTTCCTTTATGTATCACACCCAGTAACGAAAAAACACCCACCACCTCTCCAGCTCTGATGGAACACAGGTTTTCCTCAATGAGTGAAAGTATGTTTTTTTTTATAGTAGTACTCCCTTCTGCAAAGTTCATTTAGTATGTGGCTTACCCTAAAGTGTGTGTGTGTTATACTATTAGGTCTAAACAAGAAATAGAGTTTGACCAAAAAATATGAACTCAAGGTCTACTTACTTTTCCCAGAACTTTAACCGCATCTCAAAGTCTTCATCAGTTAATGCAGTTTGCTCAGTTGTCATCACTTGACTGAAGTATGGGACTTTGGTCACATGTAACTGTCTCTGTTTGGGATGGATGTGAATGGCCTCCTTGATCTTTCTCCAGCTGTCCACTGACTCCTGGAAAACAGAGAATGTCATGTTAATTTTCAGGGCAAAATGAGCACCAAGAATAGAAAAGTCAGCACCTTTCAAATTAAAAAGTTTGTTTACGTTGGTAGAATATTAAAGGGAGCCTGTGTAACTTTTGCTGAACAGCGCCCACTGGTGCCATGAGGGACAATTACAGGATAATGGTAAGTGCTAAAAAAAAAGAGTCACAAACTCAACTTGTTTAATTCAACTCTTCATTCTGAAGAGGGTGAATGTGTTATTTCTTTAAAAGTTACATAGTCTTGTTTGAACATGACCTAGGACTTTGGTAATTTTAAACACAAACAATTAGCATATAATTGTGTGATTTCATGTAGCCTACTAATATATACACTTTTAACGCAAGAGCCCCATCAAATTTACCCATCATATAATTTCAGTTACCCAATTTGAAACAAAAACTGAGCAAACGTGTTTGAAATTCCATGACTGTCATTGTGTAACCCAATTGTGTGAGCAAAAATGTAAAATGTTAACAAATTTCTTGTCCTTTTAACTATGGCACAACATTCACCTAGGTCTGATGGGGAAACAATCTCCACACAAATGATGTTTTTCTCATGCAAAGAACAACACGAGAGTCCTCCGGTCCTGAAGAGCCCTCCTTACTTCTTTGTTTCCACGGTCATTGAAACTAAAAGCAATTAGACCAAAACTGTGGGAGCAGAAACACCAGACATATAGAAAGAACTGTGAAGGCACCGCCAAACCTGTTCTAAAGAAGAATGATAACTTTCTCTGAACTTCCTTGTATAATTTACACAAGTTACTTACTAGAATGTGTACTATAACAAGGCATATACAGTATATATATCTATAGATATATCTATAGATATCTATAGATATATATACTGTATATAGCTGTGGATCGAACTAAAAAAACATTCAATTGTTGGCAAACCCAACTACTAAACTAAAATTATTTATTATTGTAAATACATTTTATATGCCGTGGCACATAACTAAAAGGGTCTTGTTCTATAGGAAAATCATGTTCTTCGAATGAAACCGAAATGATATATACACACATGTATATACATACATATATGTATACATAAATATATATTTGTATGTATATTATATATATATATATATATACACATATTTATATTATATCTATTTATATATACATATATATGTGTATATATTTATAGATATATATATACATATATATATAAATGTATATATATATATACACAATATATATATATATTTAAATATATATATATACACACAATATACATATATATATATATATATGTATATATATATATATTATGTATTTTTATATATATTGTAAAATTCATCATGGGATTGTTATGGTTGTTTTGTAAGAACAACTGTATACAGTTTCTTACAAAACAAACATAACATTCCCATGATGAATTTTACAATAATCTCAAGCAAAATATTATATCTTACAAACAAAATTAAATGCTACACATAATCCACAGCTAAACTACCCTAAAGGGATGTTATAGAAATACTCTATTATAATTTTTATAATCGAGTTATTATTTGCCCATCACAAGAGTCCAAGATGACATTTTCAAATGTCCTGTTTTGTCCAGTCAACAGTCCAAAAAAAAACAAAATACTCAATTTATAATCATATTAAGTAGAGAAAAGCAGCAAATCATCACATTTGAGAAGCTGGAACCAGCAAATATGTTTGATTGATCACATACTGTAGGCTAACTAGCCTATAGCCTATAAACCTACCTGCATGTATACGGGATGGGTTATATACTGTTGTTTCCGCCACTGTGTTGCTAAATTAATTAAAAAACTATGTTAACAAACTCTAGTGTTCATTTGCAGAGATTAAAACATCCTGCCACCACAAGGCAGTATACAACTTCTCGACGAGTTAAATACAACTACAGAACAACGTGCTCACGTAACGTAACCCCTGACCCCCGTCACCACCACCGCGTCACTTTGCGTCATTTTGCCGGGAATGTGTGACCACGTGTCTCCTGCCGGCTTGCTTGTTTCCTCCAATGCGAGATTCATTACTTTTCATTCTGAAGCGAGTCTGGGCAGGGAGTGGACTGGCAAGATGGCGGCGCGGTGGGGAGCAGGCGAGGAGACTTTAACAGCCTGCAGTCTGGACTTCTTCACCATGGACATACTAGACGAGGTAACGACTACAATCTGCTCTTTATCTCCTATCATGTAG
Source organism: Sebastes fasciatus (assembly GCF_043250625.1). Classification (NCBI taxonomy): domain Eukaryota; kingdom Metazoa; phylum Chordata; class Actinopteri; order Perciformes; family Sebastidae; genus Sebastes; species Sebastes fasciatus. The sequence continues at coordinate 8,018,751 of NC_133803.1, read as the reverse complement.
CCCCGCTGTTAGGAGTCAGGAGTGTGTTTTTAGAGGCTTTGCAGAGCGTGTTGTGTTTGTGAGCTGCTACACTGCGCATGGAAAAGTGACACGTGGATGCCACCGTAGTACCACTCGTACAACTTATTCAAAAACGTGTTGTGGTGGCAGCTAGATAACTCTTTGGTGGTATATGTAGTAATAATACAGAATGCTTCAGTGTAAATGTGCATGTGTTTTTATAGCTGTATGATATAATGCTAGCCTGGTGAGCTTGGTTTCCTCTCTTATAATACTAAGTTCTTTAAACAACTTCAGTGACAGTCGTGTATTTTTATTGTTAGTTATCTTGGCATGTGCACCAGCTGTAGGATCAGTATCAGTAATGTGCATTTAAGCTCCATCAATGTGCTAAAGTACTCTGTGTGCTGTTAACTGATCCATATACACGTGGTAACAAACACTACTAGATGCTATAGTCAGCAGATTTACCATCACTGCAGTGTGGATGTATACTATACTATACCTCTTTGTGTTTTTTGGGCTTGACAATGTGCTTTACGTTGATTCAGCCCTGGTGTAGTTTATAGGCTCAATGCCAGCACATTGCAGTGAATGTGTCATCAGCATGGTGATGATGATGCACTCGGCGATGAAGCTCTTTTTATATTTAGACAATCACTGCAATTAGTAGAGTTAAACACACACACAAATATGTGTGATTTATCTTCACTGTTGAAACTGCAGCAGCACACCACGTTTTCATTCATAGCCAGTGTGTGTGTACTGTATACCCACATGTGGTTTAGTCGTGGTGAATCACATGTTGGCTTCCGGACATGCGCAGTAGGCACAAGCAATTCAATCTCTACAGTCTCCATAGAGTTTATAAATAACTACCTGCATTTTTTTTTTTTTACCTTTAGTGTAAAAAATGTGTATTTGAATGTTGCATATAATAATAATTATAATATGGGAGAGGAGCAGAGAGGAGGCCCTGCTCCTGTTGTTGTAGTGCAACACGTGGGCTGTGTGCTGTGGACGGGGTGAGGCTAGGATCAAATATGTCTGCGCGCTGTGTGTGTCCATGTGTAGACCAGACAGTAACACGTGGGTCAATGGAAGAGAGTGCTGAGATTTTTAGCTCAAAGTGCATAATGTTATCAGTTACGTTTGCTCATACAGGAGGAACCTGTGTGCTGGGCTTAGTGTAGTTGTGCATATGATTGAAATCTGAAGTTATTATACTCTAAGTGAGCCTACAATCACATGGTGTCCTGCACATTTCAACTGTAAATTCAATTTCATATTTTAACTTTTTCATTCAGATTAACTGATGTTGTTCATTGAATTGTCTTCTTTAGACAGATTATTTATTACGGTATTTCATTTATAACTTATATTGATAATGTAAGTGTAAATTGGAGTCCTGCATGTTCAATTGATAGTTGCTCCAGTGTTCTTGTATATTTCATATTATAGGAAAATGCCTTTGGTATTTTGTTTTCCTCTTCTTCAAGCCGGAACAAAAAAAAATCTCTCTCCCTTCCGGTGTTTCCTTTTCAAATTAAGCTTGAGCTTCCTTCCACAATCAACCACCAAATAAATAGGCGGGGTTGACCTATTTATTCACGGTCCAACTTTTACACAGGCTAGACTTTTTTTTTTAAATAACATTTTCTGTTTAAATTAGTTGGTTGGTTTGAAAGGGGAAGTTGACTCTGCCTGAACAGATTTACATTGTGCAACACTGGTTTTTTCCCTTCTTTTTTTTTGACATGGAGCTCCTTCAAGTCTAGTTGTAATGGAAATTAGGGATGCGCCGATACCAGATCGGATATCGGGCAGATACTTACTCAAATAGCTGGATGGGTATCGTGACAATGGGGCTGATCTATTCAACTCAGTTCTATGTTTATACACACAGAGAGCCATAGCTTATTGCTATCGGCCGACACCAAAAGCCCAGGTTTCGGTATCGGGACAGAAAAGGTTGGGTCGGTGCATCCTTAATGGAAATACAGCTCAGTGGTCCATAAACGATGCTACGTGGATGTTTACCCGGCGGTCCCCTAATTACCCCCACATCTACAACCCTTTAAAAAACAAACAGACATTACAGTTTTTGATAAAATAGTATTGCTGCCATGTCATAACATGTCAAGCTTCTAAATAGTGCATGATATAGAATTAAGTGACCAAAATGTTCAAAATACTGACTGACAAGTGGTTTTATTTAGTTATTGTCTTTAGATTTGGGCGTGCTGAGTGTGTAAACATTTGTTTTCACTAAGAACTGTTTGTCTCCACTTTGTACTGTGGTATTTAAATGTTACTAGCCACAATATGTACTTGTGCATGGTAGATAGATTGCAGATAGATTTTTTTTTTTTTTACCTGAATCATGTTTTCAGTTTTGTATTTTTGCCGAAGAAATCTCAAGTGTATTTTTCCCTCTCTAGACTGATGTGCTGAACTCAGCAGAAACTCTGGAGGCCCTTCAAAGCTGCTTAGACCCCTCCATTCTTTCTATCTTTGAGGACACACCAACAATAGAGGCAAGACCCATTTCACATGGTCAAATCACAGTGACATAAGAGATATCTATGATGTGTAAGCATTGTACAGTTTGTTTATGCTCCCCCTTGACCTAATTCCCATGTGTTTTTTATTTAGACTAAAGGTCTAGATGAGGAGAGTGAAGCCACGCTGCTAACTGCCCTGACTGAGATCCTTGACAATGTGGATGATGAGAACCTGTCCCCGTTTGACACACTGCCCGACTCTGACCTGTTGTCAGGTCAGAAGGGCAGGGAACACTCTCCGGTTAGTGACCAGCTGTCATACATAACTCTCAAAGCGTCTCGCAGATTCTTGCTCTCAACATCCCCCAACTGGGCTTTGAGTATGGGGCAGAGAGAGTGAAAGCACAACTTGCTGACCTCTGTGGTTCTATACATATGTTGATTATTAATGTTAATGTCTAAATGTATGCTCTTGTTTTTTTATCACTCTCTAGCTCAGGAGATTGCTGTGTCTGTCCCGTTCCCCTCCAGAGAAAGACACATTTTGTAACACAAGAGCCTTATCAACTGGAAAGGTAGCTTTTCTCACTCATAAGCAATATATATATATATATATATATCTATAGATATAGATATATATATATAGATTTATAAAACTTGTACAGCAGACACATTTCTGAATTATATATTTTTCTCCCTCTCTGTACTCAGAGCCTCCCAAGGATACTGGCAGACTCTCTCCAGAGAAGTGATGGGGAGGAAGAGGAAGATGGCTCCCTCACTCTGAGCCCAGAGAGTCATGATTCCTCTCCTAACAGCGACCTGCTGCACTGGGAAGGTCTGAGCCTCCCGCTTCCTATCACCTTTGAGCAGGAGGTTGAAGATGGCATTTCAGTCAGCCTGGGGGACCTGGTCAGGCATATGCACCCGTACTGTATGTCCTTTTCTATGGAGAATGACGAGGGGGAAGAGATGTTGCCCGAAGGAGGCATCTTACTTGAAGTCGTGGACCAGGGAGAAAATGGAGAACCCATCCTGGCCATCCCAGACATGGACCTCCCAGTCTCTCTTCCATTTGAAGAGCTGTCTTCAGAAAACAATCTGAGAGTTTCAGATGAAGCAGAAGAAGTGGCATCTAACTGCTCAGAGCATATAGTCGTTGACGATGACGATGAGGTTCCGTTGACCGTTGCAGCCCCTGTGATACCACACCTATGTTCAGATGTGAAAGATAAGATGATCGTTAGGAGACAAAAGGAAGAGATTAGAGAGAAAAGCCCCTCCCGGAGGAAAAAGAAAAAGAAATGCAAGGAACAATGCCAACCCGAACCTGTGGAGGGAAGGGTCCTTAGGAGTGGCACTTTAAGAAAGACGACCCAGGAGTCTCCCAAAAAGCCTGAAAAAAGGCCAGTTAAAGAAAAGAAACACAAAGCCCCAAAGGTTCCTCTTGCCTCAACTCCAGTTTCTCATTCTGTAAAACCTAAGAAACTAAATCGATGCCAAACTGAAAAACAAATCACCACTACAACACTATTGCCTGAAGTGAATGTGCAAGTTGCCACATCTGTGTCATCCAGACAGGAAACAGCGCCGTTAAATGCTCGCCCTGAGAACAGTCAGCCTAGCTGTTCAGCCACAACGGTGAGCTCCCAACAGCCCGATGAAATCCCTAAACAGCCGGCCCCGGCCCCTGAGAAGCTGGAAGACTCATCAGCAGCTCCCTCTGCTGTCCTGCCCCCGGCGTCTTCAGAGAGCCCCGCAGCTGCTTCTAGTCCCGCAACACCCCAGATGCCACCACCTGTTAGTGAGGCCCTCCCTCCTGTGGCGGTCTCCGAGCCGAAGCCCAAATCGCTCAGTCTAGCTGAGTACCGGCGGCTCCGGCAGCAGAAAAAGCCAGCCCCGGTGGAGAAACAAGACGACAACAGCACCAAGTGGCCCAGCCTTCCAGAGCTTCCTACAGAGCTTCCCCCCATTCCCTGCCTGCCTCAGCCCAGCCCCAGAGATGTCCGACGCCCCAACCCCCAGGCACAAGTGGAGGAGGTCAGACCTGCCTGGCAGCCGAGGGGACCGTGTGCACCACCCACCCCCGAGGCGCTGTTGGCGCCACCGGCCTACATGGTTGCCGCATCCAGCAGGGTTACTCCTGTTCCTAAACCCCAGCAACCTCAGCAAACACCCGAACCCTCCAAACCCTCTTTACCCCCAAAGCACTCAGCTCCTGTCCCTAATTCAGTGAAGAATGTACCCACACATCAACACATCACCGCTCAACCTGGTGTGCCTCAGAGCTCTGGGTCTCCAGCTCCTTTAAAAGCTGCCGCTCAGCTCGTGTCGTCAGCAGATGGGAAATGTTCTCCCGCACTCTCAGGAGGAAAGAGTGGAGTCGATGAAAGGCCCCAGTCTCAGCCTGCATCTCCTAAGTCTGTGGAGCTCACTAAAACCTGTCCTCAAACCACTACAGATGCGATCAAACCCACCGCTGCCACTGTGTCTGCGCCCAGTGCCCCCCAGAAGATTGTTGTTTCCCAGAAGGTGCCTGAGGTCACTGCTCCGGTGTCCTTGAATAACCCCATCACATCTGATAGCAAGTCCTCCAAACCCACAGTTAATGGTACCCAGCTCCGTTCTCCTCCAGCTACCCATCCCTCAGACTCCCACAGTCTAAAGGCAAAACCTGTCGTACTTGAAACTAAAGCGAAACCCACTACAGCAGTGAAACCCCAGATGGCAAAGAGTGCCACTCAGCAGCTGATCGAGGCCTTCACCACTGAGATCGGTGAGCTGATTGCATATTTTTATTTCTCGCACCTTTTCCTTTTGTTTGAAGGCATGTTATGTTTTCTTGTGAACAAGTACACCTTGAAAAAACGGATCAAGTGACATACTAGCAGCTGGCATTTATCTAAAAACTCCTCTGCTGCTCTGCAACTCTAGCCAGTACTTAAGCTGCTCTAGTGATAGGCTGATGTGCAGGAAGGAACCCATATCAGAAATTACTTAGGAAAGGCTGTTAGTGCAGTAAAATAATATTCATTGTCACTGCAAAAATCAAACACTTGCACCCCTCTATAACTTCAACACCACTCTCTATAATCATTCTACACCTGTCTGCCACCACTTTAACTGAGCCGGTATCCTGTTTATCGTCTGTTCTGTCTCGTCTGTTAAATAAGTATATTTATATCATGTGTTTGTTTATAATTCAATACATAATGATATCTTTTTTGTTTTGTAGGTATTGAAGCTGCTGATCTGACCAGCTTGCTGGAGCAGTTTGAGGAAACCCAAGGTAAATCAAAAATGGCTGATTTTGACTGTATCCATTCTGTCTGAAAGAAGTGCTCTTTCCATTCCGTGTTTGACTCACACTACATTACACACTCCAAACTATACCTCATTTCTGGCTTAAGCGTTGTTGTACTGGCCAGTAGCTTAGTGTGTCACATAGTTTAGTACCAAGCTAAATGTAGTCAGAGTATCAGTTTCCTGGTTCCGTAATGGCGGGAAGAGGCATACAACATTGCAGCACTATATTTGGTTGACTTCAAGGAATAGAAAGCGCCTACTTAAAAAGCTTGTTGAGCATATGCTCAGAGGTGGGTCATCAGTGAAGTTGGATGCCCATTCCTCTGAGCTCATAGTCCAACAAAAGTGACGTACGAAAGCTATCAGGCTGTTCGTGAACTTGAAGTTTATCTGATCCTCCCAGAGAAGTGTGTTTTAACGTTCAAAGATTGTGGGGAGCTTCTGACGGTTCAAAATGGCAGTTTCCCCTTTAAGAGACGGGTGCCACGGGGGGCAGAGAAGCTGCTTTGTGCTCTCGTCTGCTCAGCTGCTGGAATTCTGCCCTGTCCGCAAATCCATTTAACTCTCGCCCTGCTGGCTTTGTTTGGGCGGATGTACAATCCCCAGCCCTAACAAGTGGCTGGACTATGTATGTGCCATTACTCGCATCAGTGGGCTTGTTATTATTGAACCAGCACACTGTGTGTCTGTGTGTGTATACTATGGCTAATGTAGCGGCTGACCATTTGATGAATTCCCATGGAAAGTACGCTGTGTACTAGTATTATGAAGGCAAAACACATATACCGCTTTTACACCTGACATGCCGCAGGTTGTACAGTTCATCCAACGTCGGTCAAGCAGAATTTGTATCTACACAATTTAACGCTATTCCTTGTTCCTTCTCTCTTCAGCCAAAGTGGAGACATGTGTGCCGGAGGTCTCTGGTAGAGCAGCAGCTGTAGGAAACTCGAGGTGAGTTACCCTACAGCCTTCAAGCTGCTCTGTGTGGGTGACGGAGTCACGGTTTCTCTCAGTGAAACCTATTTGCTGTGTGTGGAGATGACACACACACATTTTGCCAAGACCTACCGCAAAACCCGCTTGTGTCCGGCCACAGTGTGATGGCCTTCTCAGGACTAAATTTATGCAACCTGGCTTTAGTGTGGGCTTTTTCGTCTAGATGTGGCTGCACTCTAATCAAGAGGTGGCAGCTAGACTATTTACCAGTGATATACTAACATGGCTCTGTGCTCCATTTACAGTGTTGAGTCGGCTCCAGAGAAAACAGTTGTGGAACGTGTGAGAGCTAACGACCTCTCAAGTACTGCAGGTAATTCAGCATTTTTGAGTTAAGTTAAATCATTGAAATGACAAAGGAAAGGTGACTTAGATTTGTATCTTTTATAAATGTGTACAAGTGTTTCCATTTTAGCCTGTCCTTGTATGACTTCCGTGCTTCCAGCAATAAAACAGCAGTCATTAGATACGGTTATCTGTAATACTACATCACGATCAGAGATTTGCTACCTTGCAACACAGTTGACCAACTGCTGTTGAATGCCGGGTATAATTGTGGTGCACCTTCTTTCCTTCTGCTTCAGCTTTGACTCCTCCGGCTACTCCTCCCCACCAGATGTGGAAACCCCTGGCCCCCGTGGCCCTGCTGGGGAAGAGCAAGGCCGCTGAGGCCTCCAAGTTGAGCCCCTACAAGGTGATCCAGATAGAAGCCCGGCCTATGCCCTCAGCCAGGTCCCGTAGCAAACCCACTCCTGCTGCCGCCACCGTGGACCCCGAGGTGGCATGCATGGACCACGACTATTGCCTCCCTAACAAAGGCACGTCCGCTGAAGAGGCAGGCAAGCGTTGGAATGTCAAACAGCCATCTTTTATCACCATCAAACCCATCAGGCAACCCGCTACAACCACTACACAAACACCCCCAGCTGTTCTGGCACCGTCTTCCCAGTCTACCACGACCCCTGCGGTTATAACCAAAGCACAAGAGTTTCCCCTGACAGAGCCGCTGGATCACAGGACTGGTATGGTGGAGAGGAGCTCTGTCCTGGAGACTCCTGATGCTTCGCCTGATCGGCAGGAGACTGATGCCACTGATAAAGAAGGAAGCCCCAGGAGAGAGCATTGTGGGAGGTCCTACCGTCGACATGCTGCTTCTCGTACACCCAGCCCCAGATCCAGTCCCAAAGAGAGGACTGGAGGCCGGTCGAGAAAAAGAAGATCCCATCGTTCTCCCAGCCCCACGTCCAGCAGTTCAGAGTCAGACTCCCATTCCTCTAGATCTCGGTCTAGATCACACTCTCCGGCTAAGAAAAGGTGAGGCCCACAGTCAGGATATCTTTGGTTCATGCAGCATCTTGATAACCATTTCTGGGTGTTATGATTTCCCTCGTTCATCACTGGCATTCCTTCCGGTTTCCTCTCTAGGTATCGCCTCCGTCACTCTGAGAGTAGTTCCAGCTCCTCATCCCGTTCCTCCTCTCGGTCCTCTCCCTCTGTGTCCCGCTCCCCTCCCAGGAGGAGGAGGTACTCGTATTCCTCTTCTCGTTCGGGCTCTTGGAGTCGCTCCCGGTCGCGGTCCCGATCCCCACAGAGACGGGCAGGGCGGAGCAGAAGCAGCAGATTGTACAGGTGCAGTTTATGAATCACGCTCATTTTGGTGGTCATTGCATGGATTTTTTTTTTAGCTGTTTCACTTTTGTTTAACAAATACTTTGCCTAGCGGTTAAAAAAATGACTAAAGGCTTCATCTTGTCTTCCTCAGTCCCTCGTGTGTGTACAGCTATGGTACCAGTGCAAAGCCAAATGTGGAGGAGGTGAGGAGACGCAAGGAGAAAGCCATTGTAAGTTAATTTTTTAGTACACCGGTCTATAAGCAAAGTGGTTAAAACATTGTAACTATGAATCATCTGATGGACTACTTCGTTCTTTCAGGAGGAGCGCCGGGTTGTTTACGTTGGGCGTATTCGGGAAACGATGACCCAGAAAGAACTCAGAGAGCGTTTCTCTTTATATGGCGAGATTGAAGAATGCACCCTGCACTTTAGAGACCAAGGGTAAGTACATTAACGGCTTTTATAATAAGGGATTACTTTACCGTTTGACATTTTAATAAGGCTATAATATCCGCAAAACGGCACTGTCTTTGAACCTGGTTGGTCTCGTCCGTGACCTCTTAGGCCAAGCTACAAGTGCTAAATCAAATTCAGGCTTGCTCATAACTGGAGCCTCCTGGCAGCACCACCATGTTGCTCTTTTAAATGCAAGTCACAGCTCAGAACTATGTACAACACTTGTGATGACCTTCACTAGACCTCTGACAAACTGAAAATGAATACAGGCTGATGGTTTGGTTCTCTGTCACAGGGACAACTACGGGTTTGTGACTTATTACGACACCAAGCACGCTTTCACGGCCATCGAGAATGGAAGCAAGCTGCGCAAGCCCGACGAGATGCCATTCGATCTCTGTTTTGGTGGAAGGAGACAGTTCTGCAAGACCAATTATGCTGATCTGGGTACGCATATATCAGACACAAAGTTCCTGTAGCCCAGAGTGCTGATAATAGTCCAAATAGTATTGATGTGGTTTGCAGAAGACTGGACATATTGGCTGCAGTTCATCCTGATACAGTGTGCTCACCACAAGCTCAATGCAGCTGAGAGCCATTGTTCTTTGAACTACAGCCAATAACTATTTAAGAGGGTGGAGGGGGGATAATCGCACTGCAGGAAGGAGGCAAAATTTAGCTTTTTTTTTATTATAATGTCCTTTTAATGTGCTTTTTGCATGTTTTTAAAAGCACTAAAGAAATTTTTTTTTAATCAATAAATGTACACATTAACATATAGAATGTGGAACACTTAAAAGGGATAGTTTGCATTATTTGAAGTGGGGTTGTATGAGGTACTTATCAATAGTCAGTGTATTACCTACAGTAGACGGCGGTCGGCACACCCCCAGTTTGGAAGTAATATACTGGTGTGGACGAGGGCAGCAGTAAAAATGCATTTTAGCCACCTAAAAGAGAAAAACTGAATCAATGTCAGTTATATTTAAAATATTTTCACACCGCTTTATCTTGCTGTCAAACAGCCCTTTCTAGGCGCCTGGGTTAGCTCAGTTGGTAGAGCGGGCGTCCATGTATCAAGGCTTGGTCCTGACCGCGGCGGCCCGGGTTCGAATCTGGCCTGTGGCCCTTTCCGCATCCACTCTCTCTCTCTCCCCCCTTTCCAAGACTCTATCCACTGTCCTCAATAAAAATGGAAAAATGCCCCCCAAAAAATAACTTTTAAAAAAAAAAAAAACAGCCCTTTCTGACGGGGAACTGGAAGTGAAACTTATCCTATAGATAATCTTTTTCTAAAATTCATGCTACAGCTGTGGTGTCGTCACATCAGTGTTGCTGAACAAGTACAGTATGTTCTGCTGTCCTTGTCCCTTTTTTATTGAATGCAATGCTGATTTTGTCTGTCCTCCTTTTCAGATTCGAGTAGAGAGTACGATCCATTGCCCGCGAAAGGCAAGTTTCATGCACTAGACTTCGACACTTTATTGAAGCAGGCCCAGCAGAATCAGAAGAGGTAACAGGAGGCCCGCAGCAGGAATCAGCCGACACTTACCTCAGAGCCAACGGTTGGCTCCTCACCTGCAACACTGTCTTTACATTTTAGTTGTTGCATTAGTTTTTATTTTGTTTGTTTTATTTTGTTTCTGCAAGCTAACACCTTCTATTGAAGTGAAGATTTGTAATGAAAGTAGTAAAAGAAAAAAAATGGAATAAGAGAAATTAAATAATTTTTTTAAAAGTTTATTTAAATGTATAATCAAATTTGAATTGTATGGAGAGAATCATTTTTAAAAAGGGGAAAGGTAAGTGGGATGGAGCTCCCTAATTCCTGGGAGAGGTTGTGATACATTAAATGTACTACAAACGAAAATAAAAAAAGAACCTGAAATGCATTGTTTGTCTTTCATTCCAACTCATGTGTCTGCATTGATTTTGTCATTAAGTTGCATCTTTAGATGCTTAAAGGGAAGATATTTGTCAGAGAGGTTACTCAACAGGCCATTGATGAAAAGTTTCCACTCATCTGTCTTGGGCAATTTTGTCCAGGCGTGGCCACGTCAGTCCATTCTTCTTCTCAGAGAGGTAATAGGCCTTTTTCACATAAGACATTTTGACATGTCCCCAGAAATGTATAGGCTTGAATAAATACAATTAACACATTTTACTGCTTTGGTTTCAGGGACACTTTTCATTGCAAATTTAACTGCAAAAAAAAAGCTCAAGTGACGCTAATTCTATTAACGATTGCTCTGTTCCCAGTGAGCCAGCATGGAAAATACATGCACCCTGGAATAACTCACCTGACTGGAATGTACTTGTAATTAATTTTATCATTGAATTGTATTAATTACACCTGTGCTTTTAACAAGTTATGACATGCCAATATATCTGAGAAGGGCCTAATTGGCTCACCGTCACTTGTCTAGGCTTACTGGGACACTCCCAATAGAACAAAGACATCTATAATGTCAATTAGTAACTTCCTATTATGACAAATCAAAATATCTGCTGTGAAAAAAGCACACAGGATAAAGGGCCTCTCATAGAACTGGCTTTCATTAACCAATGCACATATTTTTAATAGTCGTGTATCACAGCTGTTACCCTGCACAATATTCAGTTTTAACAGTTTTCTTCATCTCCTTGTATTTTTATATCTGGTATATTTTTTTGTACTTTGCACTACTAACTTTTTTACTAACATGTTTTGCACTATGGAACTGTGATGCTGCAAACTTGAATTTCCCTCGGGATCAATACAGTTACTATCTATCCATCTATCTATCATTGTGCTTCCTTTGGGGGAGTTCCTTGCTGTATTAGAAGTTCTGGGTAATTATGCCAAAATATAATGTGATATATATCCTGGTGATGTAGAACAAAGCCTGTGTGTTTTGCTGACAGGAGGATACACAGACAGGCTCAGGTCATAATAACACATGAGCAGCACCTCCCCTTTGAATGTGGTGTCCTGAGCTCAGCTGCACTCCTAATAAGGACTGGAATCTCAAGATATTAGAAAGCAGTGGAGATATTCAACACAATCACTGAACAGAGCTAGCTAATTGAACTATTGCTGCAAGTTCAGGAGTCCTGTAACAGCTATTAACCCGGATCCTTGATAAACCAGCCAGGTTATTACTGCTTTTACAACTAATATCAAGCGGAGTACTTTTCCGGGGTTATGTTTGACTATTAACCGTGTAACATCGTCATTTAGACATTTTTGTACAACGAATGCCTTCATGTGAATAAAGAAATAAATGACCAATTAGCGGGAGTTGTTTGATTACAAAAACAAGTAATTTTACTCATATACTGTCACATATTAATGCAGATGTTCAGCCTTCTTGAGTAGAAATGTCATCTATCTCTTTGCCACGGTGACATCTTGGCGGTGTTTTGTCACGCAGATCCGGTTCTGACTGGTTTGATCTAGTCCTCTGCGCATGCGCACTCGGTGTAAACAGGAAGAAGCGACGTTAAACCAGCGCAGATCTGCCATAAAGAGACGAAATGATCCGATAAAAACCAACCAAAGTCATGCTTTTCTTTATATATTAACCAACATAAATCCTGCACCACCTGCTGGTAATTTGGACTACATTTTGTGGAAGTAATTGCTAAGTTTTAGAGCATTTAGACAGCCTCGTTAACACCGATCCGCTAGCTGACGTGAGACGGTTCAGTTCCTCCAGGAGCTGCTCGGCTGATAAACTGCACTATACTATAACATCGGTGCTTTTGACCGGATTTGGTGACTCTACACCGAAAGTAAATCTCTCTAACGATGGTTCAGAAAGATACGACGCTGGAGCCGCCTCCAGTGGACGGAGAGCCGAGCCCCAGTCCGGTGGTCTCCGGAGAGGTGTGTGAGGAGGCCCCCGGCCCGGTGGAGGAGTCCGGCAGCGGAGTCGAGCCGACCGGCCACAGGAAATTCATCTGTGGAGTCGTGGAAGGTATTATTGAATATTATCTTAAAACAATAACATAACACATTTCACCCATGCAATCATATATATATACAGTCATAATGCTGCAGCAATGCTGCTTCCTGAAGGAGAAGATTGATGTCAATACACATAAAGATAGTAGTGTACAATCCCATAACAAGGGGTGGTTACATTTATAATCCATATAATTAGAAGTTAATCAAAGTAATCATGCAACGTTATGCAAATTGTAAATCAACATTTGTTTTGTTTATATGTTTTGCACAATTTAAGACTATCCAACATAACAAAAAAATAAATGAATAATATACAGTGCAGGAAGAGGCAAAAAACCCACTGGGCTTATCTGAAGCCTCCACCTAGAGACAAAATGAATATAATATGACTACATAATAGTGATAACAAAACATTAGGACAAGATATATTTAATAACAATAAAAATACAGTAAATATATCAAAAAAGACATTGTCACACGTCGTTCACAGGCAGATGGTTTATAATTAATATTTAAGATGGACAGTTATTAACAGATGATCATCAATAATTCAAATTAGTTGTTACAGGATTCATTTCGATTGCCATTTGTCAAGGAAATATACCAAACATTGTCAGCTCACACCTTAACTAAGGTGAAGAATATTTTGTTTATGTCATATTATAAATTGAATATTTGTGTAGTTTGGCTTCTGGTCAGACTGAATAAGACAAATTAGGACAACTATTACAGTCTTAATAAGCAAAAAATGCTTGTATAAGATAAGATAAGATGACCCTTTATTAATCCCCAGAGGGAAATTCAGGTGTCAAAGCAGCAACATCAGCAAACATCAGCAAACAGAGTGAAACACAGGAGAGGTAAAGGTATACAAAAATTATAAAAACAATAATAGAGATATAAAAGATACAGAGTGAATGGGTGAACATAGTGTGTACAGTCCGTCAATAAATAAATGTAGTATGTACAATAAATAAATGTAATATGTACATATGTGCAGTCTATAAAGTGGTATGTAGGATGTATAGTGTAAAGTAAGTGTAAAGTGCGCCAGTGGTTAGAGTCCAAGATGGTTGCAGATAGTGCGTGTTTAAAGTTCTTAAAGTCCTCATAGTCTAATGGCACTTCCAGCCCAGCCCACACCTGGGGGCAAATTGTTAGTTGTCGCGGTCAAGCAGCTGAATATGCACAGAAAATGTAGCTGGAAATCAGCACTGTAGACTGCATGGATAACTTAACATGTCGTTTTGCTGATGCAGGCTTTTATGGTCGACCATGGACAATGGAACAGAGGAAAGAGTTGTTCAGAAGGTATGAACTATGTGAATTATTTAAGCAGTCATGTTAAACAAATACCACTAATATTACAGCTAAATGATTTTGAGTCGTTATACTAAGTTTGTGCAACATTGCATTTCACAGGCAGCAGAAATGGGGACTGAGTACGTACCTTTACGCACCCAAAGATGACTACAAACACAGGATGTTCTGGAGAGAGCTGTACTCGGTGGAAGAAGCAGGTGACTATTCAGAACAGATCTTGGGATCAGCTGTCTCGGGGCAAGGAAAATGCAATCTAAATTAAAGGACAGTCTGCAGCTTTCGGAGGTATCATAACAGCACAATAATGCAGTCAGTGAGTAATTTTCCCCATCTGTCTCCTAGAGCAACTCATGACTTTAATTGGTGCTGCTAAGGAGCATGCGACAGAGTTCATCTATGCCATTTCCCCTGGACTGGACATCACCTTCTCCAATCAGAAAGAGGTTACTGCACTCAAGAGGAAACTCGATCAGGTATTGCATCATTTTCTGCGACAGTAGTATGAACAACATGTTCAAAGTCTCTATCTTCATATCGTCAAACGTTCCATGCATCTTACACTCTGAAACGTTTCCAATCCCTTTCTCTTCCCCTCAGGTTTCTCAATTTGGCTGCAAGTCATTTGCCTTACTTTTTGACGATATTGACCACAACATGTGCCCTGCTGACAAAGAGGTGTTCAGCTCATTTGCTCACGCTCAGGTTTCCATTACCAACGAAATCTACCAGTACCTGGGAGAGCCCGAAACCTTCCTCTTCTGTCCCACAGGTACATCAGTTCTATGTCTGAATTTTCACATTTTTACACAATTGTTTCATCTACTTATTCATTCATTGTTCGTTTGTTTTCTTGCCTTGAAATGCAGAGTACTGTGGGACATTCTGCTACCCAAATGTCCCTCAGTCGCCGTACCTCCACACAGTAGGAGAGAAGCTACTGCCTGACATTGAAGTGCTATGGACAGGTGAGTCTAACACAGCCTACTACTATTAATCATACAGTCATACATGCCAGAGTAATAGATAAAACAATTAATCGGGATCTCTTTTCTTTTCCATAGGCCCTAAGGTGGTGTCCAAAGATATCACAGTGGAGTCAATTGAGGAGGTGTCAAAAATCCTAAGAAGAGCCCCCGTGATCTGGGACAATCTTCACGCCAATGACTATGACCCGAAAAGGCTTTTCTTGGGTCCGTACAAGGGCCGCTCCACAGAGCTCATCCCCAGGCTGAAGGGAGTCCTCACCAACCCAAACTGCGAGTTCGAGTCCAACTTCGTAGCGATTCACACTCTGGCCACCTGGTACAAGTCTAATATGTACGGTGTGCGCAAGGATGTGGTCATGAGTAAGTAGGATCCAAAAATGGACTAATTTGTAATGTTTTTTGAGGTTATAGTCTGTCACGGTGGTGCCATAATGCAAGTTGTTCATCGATTCTGTTTGTGTATCCATCTTCACCAGCGGATGGCGAGGACAGCACAGTGTCCATCCAGATCAAGTTAGAGAATGAAGGCAGTGATGAAGAACTGGAGACAGACATGCTCTACAGCCCACAGCTTGCTCTAAAACTGGCTCTCGCAGAATGGCTCGGGGACTTTGTTGTTCCTCATCAATACAACAGTGAGAGCAGTGCCGTTATTATATCATATCTCTGTGCTAATGGATTTTCTAGCAGTAATACTTGGAATTCACTCAGTGTTTGGCACTGACGGCCTAAAATGATAATATTATGACCGAAAAACAGGATGCAGTGAGGCTTTACTTTGTCTTTCAGGCCGACAGGTGCCAGGGAGCTGTACCAAAAGCACAGCCATCGACGTGTCATCCATGGCGTCGCCCTCTCTCTGCTCCTCCACAACAGTCACAACTGTGTTCCAGCAGCCCATCATGTCTCCGGCCATGCCGCCTCTCTGTCTGGATCCGCTCTTACACCCCATGGCAAAGAGACCTCAGGAGGAAGAGGAGGTGAGGCTTATTGTTACTTCTAGAAATCAAGCACTCTATTAACGTCATCTGTATATGGTTCTACAAGTATGTTTGTGCTGCTCCGGTGCAGGTGGAGGTGGAGAAGAAGGAATCAGACGAGGAGCCCATGGAGATGGTGGTTGAGAAGCTGGATGAGCCAGAGCCAGAGGCAGAAGCTGACGAAGAGGAGAAGCAGGTCGGTCCCATCTTAGCTGACAAGATGGCTGAGGACCTGAAGCCCATGGATACAGACAAGGAGAGCCTGACGGAGTCAAAGTCCCCTGAGGAGTCTATCCAGGAGGACCCTGGATGCGACATCGCCCCTATGCAGACAGACGATCAGCTCAAGCAGGTGCCGCAAACATTTGTGAGTTTCCTTTTTCCTTTTCCGTCTATAATTGAAGGCAAACACAAATTAAGGACTCACATTATTTGTGGTTTGCGTCCTCAGGATTTGTTTGTGCCCGGGCCCAACGAGAAGCCCCTGTTCATAGCAGAGCCCCTCACCCTCGAGGACCTGTGCTTGCTGGCGGAGCTCTTCTACCTGCCTTATGAACATGGACCCAAGGCCGTCCAGATGTTGAAGGAGTTCAACTGGCTGAGAGCCAACAGCAGCGTCGTCAGCATCAACTGCAAGAGAAAGGAAACTGAAAAGGTGGGTTAATTCATTAAAAAACACACGCACACAGTTGAGAGATGTATCTGAGAAAACTAGTTCATTATTAACTGGACCTCCCTGTGATAGTGTTGGTTGTTCAAAACAAAATGGTGGATGTGCACTACCCATACTGCCCATTGGGTGGTGTGGTTATGATAGGAGATGGAGTGCACTACAGCTTCCCCTATTAAACCATCTGCTTTTCTATCTCAAAGACATTTTGACATATCACAGAAAAGCACAGGTATAAATAATAAAAGTAGTGATGTTTCTAAATGGTCTCGCTCACTGGGACACTTTTCTGTGCTTTCCTTACTATGACGAGTCGACATGTCCGCTGGCAGGCCTGTTACAGGTTTAGTGCTGTCCTCATTGTTTATTTAGGATTTGTCCTTATTTCCAATCACCGTGCCGCACGCAGGTAGAAGAGTGGCAATCAAGGGCCGAGAAGTTCGAGGAGATGTGCTGCTCGGTCATCCAGATGTTCACGCGGCTGTCCAACTCAGCCAACCGCACCATCCTGTACGACCTCTACCCGTACATCTGGGACATCAAGAGCATCATTTCTATGGTCAAGTCTTTTGTCCAGTGGCTAGGTATGTATGAAGGGAACCTTAAGGCACTTACTCTTAGAGAGCTTTACAGTAGCATAGCAATCAGTCTGATCAAGTCTGGTAATCCTGACTTTCATTATTCTCAGACACACACACTTACAAACAAATAATTCAATACAGATTATATAAAGAAAAAGCACTTTCATAGTTAGCTGATGGATTATGTCTCAGTCCAGTGCTATGTAGTTTAATGAGGCACATTTATAATTATTTCACACATCTTGCAGTCTGCTTAACAGATGGTAATATTACTGATCAAAGACTTAGAGAAATATGGCTCCTAGAGGTCTTAGCCAGCACATGCAGACAGTGTGAGAATCGAGTCGTGGCTAATACCCCCAGTTTTAATAGATCAGCTATGCACATATCAGGCTAGTCGCATCACCTCTCAATAGTTCTGATTCTTTTGATTTGTCTTTCTTTCACACATTGATTGTTTTCTTTCTTCTTTTTTTTTTCTGACTGAATGCTGCTTGCACTGCTAGCATCCTCCTTATTTATTTATTCCATAACAAGCCGCCCCATCTCGGTGATATCTAAACCGGGTCTCTGTGGCCAACGTCCCAGCAGGGTTACTGCTGCTTGCTGTGTATCCAGTAACATCACTGTTGCATTCCCACACAGACACACTTGCTTCCATCTCTCTGTCTGTGGGGATGGGAGCCAGGGGGGAGTCCCCATCCCCTCCTCCTCCTCCTCCTCCTCCTCCTCCTCCATGCCCTAGCGCGCACGCGAGCTTGGAGAGCAAGCTGACTGACTATGGAAGGCCATTCTGGTGCATAATCTGACTCAGAAATACCTGTCTTTTCTGCTGGTTTTTAACATAAACCATATGAATAGATTACAGGAAGTTTTGTGTTGTCGCCTCACTGAGTAGTCTCTAAAATGAGGCTGTCAGTGGATTTCAAAATTGTTTGCTCAATCTGTATCAGTGTGGGATCCATCGCCTCGTGTCACCACTTTCTCCCTCTCCCTTCACCTCACACCTTCTTTCATTCTTTCAGATGGTGCACTGTGATGCAATTTGAGTGACATTCAGCCTTTTGATAACATCTCCATCTTTTGTTTGGAGTGTTCTTTTGAATAGTCTGAAGCACCAGCATGGCCTGTAGTTTACCCCCTGTAACCCAATTTCATTCACAGGTTTCTGTCTTATATGGTAAAGCTGAGGACTCTAGCCCACAGTACACAGCAGGCAGCATACCCACACTGGCAAAGCCACGTCAAAAATCCACACTACTGGCTTAATGCATCAGTTACCACTCTAGCAACAGAGAGGAAATGAAGTGCCCCATAAATATAGTCATCTTTGAATATTCCTCTTAGTAACTGCTGTGTCATTGAGTGCCTAACTGTTGACATCTGCTGTTGCTAGGTTTTTACACCAGTCCCCATGTTTTCCCCTTAATAGAAGCTGTGCAGCCGGCACGTAGTCGCAACCTCCCTGGTTATTGTACTGCGAACACTTACTAATAACTATTTTCTACTGTTTTCTCCCTTCACTATGTACAGATGGAAGAATCCTCAGTACAAGTTTCCACTGCTATTGGAGCGACAGTGGCCGATGTGTGCACAGTGCAAGCGTCGCGACTTTTTGTTTTATTCACGTTTTGAAAGGGATTTATATAATATTTTTTTTAAAACTAGATTTATAAATGTAAAAAAATGATTTGGAGGACAGGAAGCAGCCCTCCGGATGAAGTCACATTTTGCGCAGCGATTTAAGCATTGAATCCAAAGTGTTAACTCCCAAATTTCTCTCTTTGGCAGCATCTCTCTAACTTGTTTTTTTGTTTCTGTCAGTAGGCCTATAGAAATGGCTCAGACCAGCCTGATGCACCTACTCAAGGGAATTGACACTTGGCACATGATCTTCATCCTGCTCAGGGATATTTCCGATCATGTAGTGACGATAAGTGTGCTCACACACACGTTGGCTGCAACCATGCAAGAGCAAAGAGTTGCATGTTTTCTGCATAACTGATTGTGTTAAGTCAATGCAGTCTGAATGAATCATTGAGGTGGAAATAATCCACCAAGAGATCATTCTTTTGTGGGTTTTTAATTTGGGTAAGCAAGTTCAGAGTTCCTTCCCGTGGGTGCATCTACGTGCTGTGCTGTGTCAGTTCATCAGAGGAATTGTTTTAGGTATCAGGACAATGTTATGTAATAACACTATTAGGTGTCCATACCGCGCGCTGCATTTGTCTGGTCACATGACAGGGCTACTCGTCAACAAGGGGTAGACTTTGTTAGCAGGAACACCACTGTATACAGACTCTAAGAGCCCTGTGTGCTTTAGATATACACTCCTCTTTATATGCTTTGTCCCGGCAGTGTATTTCTTCTTTGGTCTGTCTGATTGTGGCTTTTAATAGTAAGCTGAGAGGCCCTTTAACTCAGGGAACGTTCATACTACCTCTCGTTCCGTCTTCCCGGTTTGATGACTCGTGCTCCTTGGTCATGTGACGAGGCAGATAAGATGAGAATGTGACTTCACACGGGGTGCTAAGATGAGTGGGGTGAGGGCACCTGAAGCTTACTTCTGTAGACCACAGGCGGTATGGGTTTCGGATCTGATGGTCAGTGTAATATTTATGAAGTCCGTCAGCTTTTCGAATGAGTTACTGAAACACCAAGGGGGCCGAACTGCACTTAAAATCTGTTCTCTCTTGAGTTTTTTGGAGAGCGTGTGTTCCTCATCGCATAACAGAACTTATTTTCGGCATAGATAGACCTGCATACCATAATATGTGGAGCAGTTTGACATTGTTGTATTGACACAGAATTTAAGGTGCATTTATATTTTGGACCTGATTTCTTCTCTCAAACCCGTAAGCTTTAGTTGCTCGAGCCCCGTTTTATCGTAAAATACTTCCTCCGAATATATTCCAAATTAGGTCCTTTTTATGTTTTAATGAGTAAAGTTAAATTAATTAATTTATATGGATTATGCTATTAGATACATATGACCCCCTTCCTCCCCATTTTCCCACTCCCTTCATCTGTCCGAGAGCCCCATCCTGTGGTAACAATGTCCGCTTGGCTCTGCTCCTAACAGGGTGTCGTAGTCAGTCCTCAGCACAATTCCTTAGAGGAGACCAAGAGCCCTGGGCCTTTAGGGGAGGTCTAGCAGGAGAGTTCCAGGTATCTAATGCACTGAATTTACAGCAATCTAATGGAAAACAAAGAGTGTTGTTAGCAAAGACAACAATGGTAATATGTGCGTAGGTATGAAGGGCTTTGGTCTGTTCGAAGGTGAGCTGATTGTAATGGGTCGGGCTTCATATATCCGGGTTCAATCCCCTTCACTCGATCTCCAAAGAGGTCATGTCCTTGTATTGTTTTGGGATATTGTCAGTCTGTGGGAGGGGGAGTGGGTGACCTGAAACTCATCCTGACAAAAGAGGTTACAGCCGATGTTTGGCGTGGCATTTTCTGATTTGATTAATTTGAATTTCTTTCAGCAACTGCCCAAGGAGATACTGCTTTCCCCTAGCGCACGCAGCGCAAGCGAGCATGGCTAGGTTTTATTTTCATGACATCTCATTTCTTTGCAGGAGCGCACAAATTAACCAAGCCAGGCCTTTGCGAGCGCACGCACAAGCATCGCAGCGCCAGCGAGAACGCAAGCATGTTTGCAATGGGAAAACTCCACGATCCAAAACACACCTGCCCAGTCTAAAGTAGCATCTCCATCCACTGGAGAGTAGAAAGACTCCCGATGGCAGCTGATATGCCACTGAATTACTCAGTTAGCTCACATTTAATTTGCCTCCATTGGTTTTTTTTTTTCCTGGAGTTCTCTCTGCCTCTCTGCGCCAGCATCATTATTTTTTCTCAACAGGAGGGTCCCTGCGCAGCGAAATATTGCGATGTCTTACAAAAGGGAAAGGAGCATCTCCTTCAGCCAGTAAAACCTAAGTCAGACCAAAATACCCACCCGTGTTATATTATATCTGAAAAGTAAATATGTGTGCTTGTTGCGTTATGTTCCTTTAGCAAAAAAATGAGAAAGATGTGATGTTTGCTCTTGTTGTCCACTGTCAGATCAACAAGGAACATCAGTTTGATCTATATGATTTAATATTTGTCATTCCGAAGCACTTTGCTGTCTCCTGTAGTTCCTTTTGGTTTGATAGTGGCCCAACTGTAGCAAATGCACAGCGAGGCAATCAGCCAAAGCAGCACACACACCGCCTGGTCTCAGGGAAACTGAACCTGTTTCTTTTGATACCCACAGAGATTGTTGCCAATAGACGGGGCAAACGATCTTTTCTTCCAACCTCCACCTTCAATGCCGACCTCCAAAATCTATTCCATAAGGCCGTACTTTCCCAAGGATGAGGTGAGATGTTTGTGTGTTTAGTGATGCCATACCTTATTTTTTGCACCTCAAATACCAGCAGTTACTACGCATTAATAATATCCTAACCAAAATGTTATGAATGGTTGCAGAAATGGCGTTGGCCAGTTTGCTAGTATTCCCAGCAGAACTGGCCTAGTTTAAGCTGTGAATGATTTGCACTTAATGTGCCACAATGCTGCGCTCAACTTTACATCAACACATGTACTGAATGTAAAGGCAGCTTCAGATTGGGTATTTCCAAACTTTCTTTAAGCACATGGACCTTCTTTGTGGCATTTTCTGGGCTTAGCTTTGGCTTTTATATCTAGTGTCATAATTGGTCAAATTACAGCGGTACCTGCCTTCTTTTTTTTGCAGCCTGCGATTTATAAAATCTGTAAAGAAATGTACAGTGAAGGAGTGGAGGAAGTACCCCTATCTGATGAGGATCCGGACCTCATAGGAGACAGGTAAAACACGGAGCCTGGACTTCAGTTTTCCCTTGCAGTGCAAATGGCACATGGCTGACAAAAACCCCTCCCCGTTCGTTCACAGGTTAGTGGGAGGTCTCCTGACACTGAGCTCAGACTACGGGTTCGTGCTGGAGGACGACGAAGGGATCTGCGGTTACGCTCTTGGTACTGTGGACGTCGCGCCCTTCGTCAAGACATGCAAGTTGAACTGGATTCCCTTCATGCAAGAGAAATACGTCAAACCTGACTGTGAGAAGGACCTCACAGACGCTGAGGTAGGATCTTAACCCATCTCTCTCTCTATTTCCATGACAGCTGTATCGGTTGGCGTACGATTGTGTTGAATTTGACTTTACCGTCTCTGTCTGTCGTCCCTGCAGAAGATGATGCTGAGTTTCCACGAAGAGGAGGAGGGTCTTCCAGACTCTTTCCTCTCCAACTTCCCCTCTCTCATCAAGGTGGACATTCACGCCAAGGTCACTGACCCCAGTGTGGCCAAAAGCATGATGGGATGTCTTCTATCTTCTCTTAAGGCCAACGGTAGGTGGCAGCCGTCGTCGGTTATGACAACAATGTTCATTGCTACTAACTACAGAAAGGACATGTTGTATAAGTGTTAGTAGTCATGTCAGTAAGAGGGTGTTGGAGCATTTCATTTTACATTAGACAAAGGTGTTAATCAGTATTTAAACAACAGTTTCACTCTGTGTTTATGAAGTTTAAAACAAGGAGGCTCACTGATCTCATCTAGATGTAATGTGTAAATGAGTCTAAAACAACAAGAACTTTTCTTAGTTGAGTTTTCATAAGATGTAGTTTATCCATTTAATGGTAAAATGCACTGCTTTGAGAGGCAAAAAGAGAGAAAACAGGGCTTTAAGAAACACAAACTATCAAAGCACTGACTGAAATGATCTTCACTTCCTGTGACAGAGGTCTTGAACCAGTTTATTACTTGTCAGGGACACAGTAGAAGATGATTGTCCGCTTATTTGGCCATACAGATATTGGGGAAGATGATTTTTAGGATTATTAACTTACTTGGTATCTGTTTTTTTCTTCCAGGGTCTCTCGGTGCGTTCTGTCAGGTTCGTCAGACTGATAAGAGAATGTTGGACTTCTATAGTAAGCTGGGATGCTTTGAAGTGGCCAAAATGGAGGGCTTCCCCAAAGACGTCATCCTTATGGGACGCAGCCTATGAAGAAACGTCCTGCTACGATAACAGACAGACAGAGAGAGACAGCGAGTCAACGTGTCTTAAAACATGTTTGCTACCTTCATGAGATAAACTTCCATGATGATTTTATACTACATTACCATCTGGGCTAGCCCCGGGAAAACCTCTTTTTAGGATTTGTGTACAGAAGCACAGCAGTCGCACACACAGATTCCCTGCGCTGCCATTAGATGTTGTGGCTCCGTTGGATTCGGCAGATCCGAAGCTAAAAGGCCGAGGAGCGATCTGTAATCGGTTGATTTGAGCCGACATGGAAGAGTGGCACTCCAGCAATGATTGTGGGGTCCCGCTACTCGTATACCTCCAAGAGGCAGGAAGTGATAACTCCATAAGCCTTTTTTCTGATTTAATCCAGTAGTCATTACATGGATATTGCCCTCACGCCCTAACGCAAAGTGTCTATATCTGAAATGGAGGCAGAGCTGTGAAACGAGGGCGGCTACATCCTGCTTTCCCAGCTCTGACAGAGAGAAATAACGCAGCTGTCGACATAAGTAGGACACCTTTATACAGGATGCGAGGTGCTATGTGAGAGTTTTGCCTTTTATCGTCACATCATGGTATTTCCAGTTGCTCCACAATAAGACTTGGAGAAAGAGGCCTTTTAAAGTGGCGTGTTTCTATCAACAAAAAGCGATGCACACATGAAGGGTGGAAAATTGTAGCTTTTGGAGTTTGTGAAACCCTCCAATAAAAGATCGTCACAGACCAGCAAAGGGGAAAGCATTTGTTGAGATTGTTAAAAGACTCAACCAGGAGGTCCTCCCGATTTTTTTGTTCAACTAGTAGTAGGCCTCTGGAAAGCAATAGAAAAGCTTCCACAAGTTTACAAACATAAGCCTATTTCTGTTCAGTGCTTTGCTTGTGGACATTTTTTCTTTTTTTATAATTCAGCAGTTTTTTGTTGCTTATTTCCCTTTGAGCTATCGCCTTTTGGTTCGTTGCCTTTGGATTTTTAGGTTTATATTGCAGACCCCCGACGTCTTCTGTTTTAAAGGCTTTCTAACACGCATCGGTCAGATAAAGCTAGAGAAGGGGGATTTTAGGACATTGGCCTTGTTGTTGCTCAAATTCCAGAGACGTAGCCTGACATTGACAGTCACATGTCTTAGTTTTGATCACCAGATCTCAAAATACAGCACAGACGTCCTTCAGTACAACTAAGCTGACTGGCAGGGATATCACTGTCAGAGAAGCCCCTCAGGCCATCTAGTTAAGTTGTGTCAAATTCATTTGAAAAGAATGAACTCAAATCAACATGTTCTGATAGCAGTATCCAGTGGGACCAAAATCATGATATTCTGATCTGCTATTAAGAAGAAAAAATGTGACATTTGACTGTCCCCAATTTACATTAGTTAAAATAAGAAAGACTTGGAAGCATTAACTCTCCCACTGTCATAAAGCTGCTCAGTTTTTTTTCTTAACCACTAACTCCAAACCTGAAGCAGCAGGTGATCTGTGGACAACGTTCAAGAGATGTGCCGTGCTGAAAAGTTATCATTTTGCTTGTCATTGGTAATAGAAAATAATCTGTTTACTGTCAGCTTGCATCCCTCCCTGCACTGTTTTCAACATTTGCATACTCTCAAATGAATGTCTTCTCAGCTGAGCCTCGGTGAGCACTTTTAGTATCCGGTTCACCAAAGTGGTTCGCACACTGTTGAGCTGTAGTTATGCGGGCTTGGAGCAGAAATTCCTATAGGCCCTTTTTCCTATCTGTCCATTGAATGTTTTATATTCTGACGCATTTCCCATTTGTTTTTGTAAATCTTATGTAGATGATTTAAAAAAAAAAAAAAAAAAAAAAAAAGCACTTGGACTATAGGTAGGAGTGTTCTGTTGGTTACGTGAGGATCATCAGTTGCTTTTCAGTAGCTGCCTGCCAATGTGATGTTTTGATACTGTGTACATTCATTATGTGCATGAGGTGTATTGGATTTGCCGTGGCGGTCATTAGAATAACCTCATCTTATGCTACATAGAGGAAGAAGCATGCCACTCCCCTCTGTGAGCATGATACTGTAGTTTGTAGACAGTCTGTAAATGCTGTCAATCATAAAGTGTTATTATTTTGTATATCTTTTATTGAAATCGTGGCTAGCTTTTTGTTAAAGTGCTGGCCTTGTAACTACGCCCTGTCCTGTACAGCCATCCTATCTGTCTGTGTTTCAGCGAGGCAACAGGTCTTTCTGTCCGCCTTCTGAAACAACAGCACAATCTTCACTCTTGTTTTAAAACGTTCATGTTGCAGTTGGTGGATGCTCAAGCTTTCTCCTCTGCCAACCGGTTTTGATAGAAATGGGCTGTGACTGAGGGAAAGGACTCCAATTGTACATTTTGATTATCTGAGTTTCGGGTTGGGGGGGGGGGTTTACCGATGTAAAATTTGTATGTAAGATACATAAGATTCAAAACTAATAAACCATAATATGTTCATTTGTTGTTTTGTGTCCTTTGTGTTGCATTGATCTTTCTGGGAGCCTTTCTGTCCAATTTACAGATTGTTTTTAATCTCTCTGCCCTGAAAGAAGCTTTGCAGTTACTGTTTT
This sequence comes from Sebastes fasciatus, assembly GCF_043250625.1. Lineage (NCBI taxonomy): Eukaryota > Metazoa > Chordata > Actinopteri > Perciformes > Sebastidae > Sebastes > Sebastes fasciatus. The sequence goes on along the minus strand of NC_133803.1, from coordinate 7,992,752 downwards.
GACAAATAAAAGGAAGAGTATGTCTTTACACATTCAGGTTTGGCACTTTTACAAAGTGTTATGGTCATACACTTTTACAAGCTTGGATCTGTGGTGTTGTAAACTGCCCTTACCAGTTGCACAATTCCTGAAACAAGCCCTTGACATGGAAAATTGTATTTATATATAGACTAATAAAATGTAATTTATGTATTATGTGGACTAATCTATGTACACCTGCTTCTTGGAGAGAGTTATTGGGCAAAGTACATATTTATAAATGTAGAGAGGCAACTGCTTCTCAATTTCAAACTTTTATTTGTGTTAAAATAAAACATATATTTAGGTTCCTTCGGTAGCTACACAAAAACATTTAACATAGTGCCATGAATCATTTCTTTTTCTATGTATTAATTTAATTATCTATATCTAGTTTTAATTAACATCTCTACATCCTTGATTGGTCTGGAGTTTTTTTTTTAATAAACTATATTTTAAATCTGTTAATGCAATGAACAATTAAACCGATACATGGGTAAATACATATAGGCTTAAGGGAAATGAAGGGATACAAATAAAAACAAACACAAAATGAAATGAAATAAAATAACAAATCATGCCAGGGGCAATTAAAATAAATAAATTGGGAGTACAGTCTCACCGTTTTACTAGCCTTACATACAGTCTATGGTACATACAATGATACGGCTTAAAAGAATACCCTCCTTTTTTATTTTTAAAGATACTGATTTTAAAACATATTTGACCATAATTGATAACTTAAAACTCAAAAATTCTTCTTTTAGAAATCTCTGATTGTATGATAATGAAAAGATCACTCCCTATTTGTTCATACTGTTGTTTTCAATGTTTGTTTTTATGTGTATAACAAATCTTAAAATACGGCACTTTAGACAGACATGGTTGGGTGATGTATGTATACAGGATCTGTCAATTATGTTATGTATGTTTGTTGAAAAGTGTCAATAAAAATATAATAATAATAAATAAAAAATCTAAATTGACTAAAATATTAAATTGTTTAAACATTTTAAATGTATTCCAATTTTTTTAACACACCCCTAGTGTTTATTTTGTTTGTTTGTTTTTTATTTTGTTTTTATTCATCTTTTCCTTTCCTTACATTTTATTATTATTATTTATATTATTTTTATACTGTAAAATAATTTTGCAGAATTGTAATGACAAATCTGAACATCATAATATATTGTATTGAACTTTTGAAATAAAGTATTTAATGATCTATTATGGTCTGTGATGCTCTGGTGGAGAAACACATCACATGCGCACAGTGATGACGCGTCAGGCGTGCTCATAGTTTGCGACGTGCATGTTATTCTTCGTGGAGGTTCATTTGGCTCTAAAGTGTTAAAGTCTTCACAGCAAACCCCAATTTTGTTCTTCGACAGAATGTCTTGCCACGACGAGGACTGCTCGACGGATCATGGACTAGCTGGTCAATCCAAGCTGGAGAGCTTCCTGTTCAGTAAGAACCTTTAGATAACAGTTCATCTGCTCTGTGGTGGCGCACACGTGCGTCTCCTCTGGGATGAACCACGACACTTAAAGACCTGCTGAGAGATTTCTATACTCCAGTGAGTGCACTGACTTACATGAAATAAAAAAAACCAAGTGTTCTTAACATCCTGCTGGTTTGTCTGTGTCCTCCAGGCTGCGAGCTGTCCACTAAAGTCCCTTTCTACACTTTCCAAGGAGATGAAGAGGAGGACCTGGAGCACTTCCTTGAACTCAGAACAGTATGTACAATCACATTCACCACTTGTTACAGCAAAGTGTGTGTCTAAGTGAGGCTGTTGAACCATAGTTTTGTCTTCAGATCTGGTAAAAACATACAAAATGTTTGAAAGATAGAAGCCTATTGCTAAAACCAAAAGTACCAACATTCAAATCAAGCACTGATGCACTGATGACAAAATGGAATGGCTATTTTAATGTTAATGCTTATATAAAAGTTGGTTACTTTTGTTTCTCAAGCTTAGAAAAAAAGGCCAAGATAGTTTTTGTTTAGTATGATTTGTAATTAATGTTGCTACTCTGGTTTCTGCCCTTTTCTCTTATTTTCTAAATCACGGTGTCTTGTAAGCCTGTTTGGGCTGGGCATATTATTTATGCATGATCAAATCAAAATCATACCTTATCTTGGTTGCCAACAGTTTGGATAAATGAACTGAATTATTTGTATTCTATTCTGCCAGGTTTGTTTGGGAGAGGGTGCCAAAGAGGAGACGAATGTGGTGGAGGTCACAGCCATGAACCACCAAGGAAAGACCATTTCAGTGCCCATCGCCAACCTTCACCTCAAGTGTCTGCCCATGGTACGGTACAGTGCAGTGCAGTGATTTCTCTCTACATGCAGGTTAATGTATCACACATGGTAGAGATGTGTCTGAACTTTGACCTTCTTCTTTTCCTCAGGTGAGTCTGGGAGAGTTTGAGCTGAAGGCCCCGGTGACCATCCGGCTCAAGGCTGGGACAGGACCGGTTACTGTCAGCGGGTTACACCTCATAGGTAACACTTCTATATATGTATATATTCTTCTAGTTTAACCCTCGCAGTGCCTTGTCAAACAGCTAATGGCTCACTGAGAATATCCCTGCTGTCTGTGCATACAGAGATTTGGTCAAAATATCCAGTAGATGATAACGTTTAGCCACTAGGTGTCGAATTCTCCCTCCCCCGTTCCATTGCATTCACTTCACAACAAGTGGTTGCTAGTTATTTGCACAACCTGTATATGTTATGGTTTAGTGGAATGACTCAGACAGTTGTTTAAATATGAAATTGTAATTTTATGGGTTATTGTTCAGACGATTAGCTAATATGTGCCAAAGTTGTCACTTCTTGCCACAGTAAATATTCACTTATTCTACAGCCTGATGGAGAAACCAGTGTCAAACTCAGCCATTTATCCGTTGTTTCCACACTAACTGACGACCCAGAGATACCACATGATACCAACGTTATGTTATTGGTTCACAAGCCTCGTTAGAAGTGGGAATCGAACGTCTGATATCTTCCACAGAGATAAAACAACACATTAATTTTGGATCCGTCAAAACTTTATAAATGATAATTCAGTCATAATATTTTTTTGAGGAAAAGCCATACTTATATTATGCACCTTTGTTTTTTTTTTGGTTTTTTTTTTAAATGATTCGTCTACATAAAAATGTTATTAATATAACCTTTAAGCAAAAATATCAAATGATCTCTGGTTCCAGCTTTTCAAAATGTGAATAGTTGTTGGTTTTCTTCTTCGTTTTAATCTTTTTTTCCAACCAGTTTTGGACTGTTGGACAAAACAAGCTATTTTGATGTAAACTTGGGCCTTTCAAAATAATTCTTCTCTCATTTCCTTTTACATTTTACCGACTCAATCAACTAGTCGAGAAAATAATCTGCAGATTAATAATGAAAATAATTGTTCCTGTAATCGTTGCAGCTACGGCCATACACTGCTTTGCATGTGGAAAAATTAATGTAATTACCCAGCAACTACTGTGCTGCTTTCTAATACCTTTACCCTCAACACTAAGTAGAGGCCATAAACTTTTGTTTCCTTACATAATGTTATAATAGAGATAACGTTTAGATTCTTATGATACTATAATACATTCAGTTTCTCTTTTAATTTGACCCAACTACATTAAAAGTTAAATGCATTTTTGGGCAATAAAATGTCTTTATTAAAATCCAGGACCGTTGACACTTTTGATATGTATTTCAATTAAATTCTAAATGAAGATTGTAACTTCTTTAAGCTGCATATTAAGAGGGTAGATTAAATAAAGACACCCGTCTGACCTTATAATGAAATAGAACACCACCATTCCATTTTAATACAGCGATTTAACTTCGTCCTTCTTGTGCAGCCTCACAGGTCGAAGAGTCGGACCTGTCTGAGGATGAGGACGATGAGGACGAGGAGGAAGAGATCACCCCCATTAAACCAGCAAAGAAGAAGCAGCAGAAGCAGTAGGAGGAGGAGAGGTCAACGACTCGCTGATATGTTTTTAAGAAAATTACAGTTTTTTGTACCGGACGGACACATTTTACAAAGTTGCTACTTCTTCCACACAGCCGAGTGAATGCTTAGTGTGGCGGCAGCTGAACACGCTGTTACAGGAAGTGACATCATGACGGGCTCTGACGTTGTCACTTCTCCACCTGTCAGTTTGTCACTGCGAGCACTTAGTCTCAGCGGTGTATTTACCTGCAGCTAAGACATTCACTTCTAGAAGAACTGTTTATTAAATGCTACCCAGTGTTTTATACTGTATATGATACAGTCACCACTGACATGAGTTTATTGCACCAGTGGTGGGAAATGTGTCTTTTTACCACCAGTGGATTCTGGTGTTGTTTATAGACACTGTTCTTGTAAAATCATATTGTGTGTGTACTTCAGACAAAAAAAGAAGAGTTTCCAGATGAATTGTGATTCCACCTGAATGGTGCAATCAGACGACTTGCATACATACAGTTTATTAAATGTTCTCTATGCACTCAGACTATCTCCATTTCCACTTGTTGTAGTTCCAAAAAATACTGGGTTTTTTTGTGATGTTGATGATCATAAATGTGAAGATTTTGTACTTGCAGTGAATGCATCGAGAATTTTTTTGGGGGGTTTTCATTTATCTCCTTTTTGAAATCCTAAATATAACTAATTTCTAGCCTATTACATTTAAATGATACCATTTATGTATCTACACACGTCACTCAAAATTAGTGCCTTCTTTGAAACCTGCAGTAATTAGGTTGTAATGTAGACACATGTATTGCATTGTGCTTAAGTCAATTTCAATCTATTCATAAACACTGCAAACTTTGTTTTTTAAAGCCCCTGCAAATTATGTTTGCAATTCCAATGTACATCACTAACTAGCCATGATTAAACAAAATTAAATATCAGAGAAAGATGAAAAACTCAGCTAATCTGCTTCATTATGTCTGTGGGTGTGGTTTCATCCAATTTGATTGACAGTGGCATGCCATTATAATAAGCAAACAACCTGAATCTAAGTGAAATAACAGAAAGCTGTTTAATTAAAACACATTTTGACAGAACAGTTTGTGTTCTTGTTGTTGCTCATAGTAAGAAGCTGGTATGGGTCTACAGGCTCAAAAGAAGAAGCGATAGAAAAACTACAAAACAGAACCATGAGCAGAGAGCTAGACACATGAATACATACATGAACTTATAAAAGCACCACTTCCTAAGTTAACAGTTGCTGTGTAAAATGATTGGCCACGCTGACGGTGAAGCGAGCACCAACAAAGGATAGCTCAGTGGAGTGGCTGAAGGGTGACAGTAAATATTGTGCTATCAGTTAAAGCTTCATGTGGTTGTATCAGGTTACAGTCTGCATCATCTACTAATGCATTCACATTACCATCCCATCACTGTACAAAATGTATACTCACATGTAAACAGTCTATTTGCATTGCAGCTGTACTGTAGTAGCTTGTATAACTGGTTCATCTGCAGAGCCGTTTCAGTCTGTCTCATTAGAGTCCCTGGTTGAAGTACTGCACTTTATCTTCATACTGAAATGCAATGGAGCTCCTTAACTCCGATTGGATATGGCCATAGAGATAGAAAATTACAAAGACAGATCCTCCTCATCACATATACTCCACGTTTGAAAGTGTTTCTTAGCTGCACTTCACCGTGTAATAAATGGTTTATCTGGAAGATAACTGTCAACTGCAAATAGCTAATAAACCACAGTCCAGTCAAAAGTTGAGCCAATCTGTCAGCTGCTGTTATCATATAATTTCTGTGGAAAGAGCAAAGTGGGCTGCAGGCACCGTGAAGATAAGATTGGTAGAGATAAAGGGAGAGAGAGATGGGAGAAATGGGAAGAAGGAGAAGCACTGTTAAACCCAACACCACATTTCCCAGCTGATAAACGACAACTAGAGAGGCTCTGTCCACTTAAACACGACCGCCAGCATCACTTGTGCAGAGATGTGTGGAGGAATGTGATCCTCGTGTGAAAAACTGGCCCCCTGTTTATCCAACTAAATAATCTACTTATGGAAAGTACATTAGAATCCTCTTAAAACATTCAGCCAGTATGGAAGAAGTATTCAGATCCTTTACTTAGGTAAATGTAGTAATACACTGTGAAAATACTGCAATACTATCAGCAAAATGTACTTTAAGTATGATAAGGAAAAGGAGTTATTGTGCAGTGAAATGTTCCCTGTCTCTGTTTTACTATTATATATATATGTTTCTGGATTAATATTACTGCTGCATTAATGTGTAAATTACATTTTACTGCTGTACATGTTTAAGGATGTGCTCATTTTAACTCCTTTATATACTGTTGAGTGGTTTAATCTACAGCAACGCATCCTATTCATTAAGATTATGTTTTTAAACTAGGAAAAAAAAGTTTGGAAACTTGTGTTTGGTGGATTATTTCTCTGTTGTTACAATGCTAATGGTCATTGTATTTTACATCATTGGAAAGCCTGTTTATTTACCTTCACAATGATGTCCAACTTGTAAGGATCATGCATTCGTGGGATGAGCAGCACAGCTGATTATGTGGGGAGCGCCCAAGAAAAATTAGCCAAAATGCTCTGTCAATGGTAAACAGTGTATTCTCCTGTTGGTGTTGACTCTTGTTTTGAGTTGTTTGGTGGATTGGATGATTGAACTCTCTATCAGTAACAAGGAACAAACAAGATATTTTACACTTTAATCATTTAATACACCGTCAGGATTCTCAGTAGCGGGTGGAAGATCCATACGCAGCCACAACAGCCTGGCACCTCCTCCTCATGCTGGTCACCAACCTGGTCACGCGTTGCTGTGGGATGGCGTTCCATTCCTCAACCAGGATTCGTTGCAGGTCAGCCAGCGTGGTTGTGTGTTCCCTCAATGATGTCACTGGCAAAACAAGGCTCGTCATCATTGAAGGCCATCTCAATGCAGTGAGACATCGGGATGAGATTCTGCAGCCAGTGGCGATCCCATTTCACCACAATCTGGGACCTAACTTCATCCTCCAAGACTTTTTCCCCCCAGTTTATATGATCATATGTTTGTGAAGAGTTTATTGAGCTTAAGAAGTAGGATCATTTTCTCAACCCATAAAGGAACACTTCATCTTTCAGTTTATCACATTCAATTTGGAGATACATGGTGTTCTCTGGACAGGATGTGGAGTAAAAAAGCACAACATTCACCTTTGAGATGTAGTGCAGTAGAAGTATGAAGTTGCATAAAATGGAAATACTCAAGTAAAGTACAAGTACCTTGAATTTGTACTTCAGAACAGTTCTTGCCCACCTCTCCTGTCTCTGCATGGTGATGGGCAGCCTGACTGTGGCACAGCTGGACAGAAGAGGGAAAGTCTGAGGGAGAGACCGCTGAACAAGCCACACCGCTGAGCTCCAGATGTCCACAACACAAGTTCTGTCCCGACAACTAAGTCATGCCAGGTGCTGCCATGGTAACGTGAGTAATCACCACCTGTGCGATGCCCTTGATGGCAGCTTTCTGTTAACAAGGAGACAAGATTGAGGGGGATGCACAGAAACAAGGAGGGTGGTGATGATTTCATCATAGAAAGCTTAAACAGGGATGATTTAGCATTGTTATGGTGTCATATTCAAGCTCTCTTACCCTTGACTGTCCCAGGAGGTTGCTGTTATTGTGATGCTATCTCTCTCTCTGGAAGGGGAAGGTGATGATTGGAAGGTAAGACACAAGACGAGTAACCCTCAAGGGGGGTCATGTGACGGATAGCAAATCAATGTCTAACAATCATCCAACTAGTTAATGTCACCTTGACTTGGAGCAGGTGCTGCGGCTTCTTATTTTCTGACTCATAAAGCACATCCAACTCGATGTACGCTGAGTGGGAGTTTTGTGAACCTTTTATGGGATATAAGGGTTTTATGGTACAGCGTTTGTGAGGTGCGTTAATTCCTTAACCTTCGATGTAGAGGTTAAAGCTGCGTCCAGAGGAGGGCTCGTGTCTGCAGGATAAGAAACAATAACACAGTGAAGCATGTTAAAAGAAATGTTAATGGAAACGAGGCATCCCTCACATTAAATGTCTCTTTGTCTGTCTTTTACCTTCATGTCAAACTCCACTGATACTTGTGGGACAGTGGTAGCAGTTTTTGCTGACTTTTGCTTTACATTTTAGTCCTTTTTTTGTATATATGCACCATCCATAAACATTTTTTTTGACTATTCTTTGAATTATATGCACATATTTTATGTTTTTCCATATTTTTTTCCAGTTAAAGGTCCCATATTGTGCTCATTTTCAGGTTCATACTTGTATTTTGTGTTTCTACTAGAACATGTTTACATGCTGTAATGTTCAAAAAACTCTTTATTTTCCTCATACTGTCAGCCACAATATGCCTGTATTTACCGTCTGTCTGAAACGCTCCGTTTTAGCGCATTTTGATGGAATTGCAACAAAACTGCAACAAAATTGCAACAGAATTGCGTTGCTAGGCAACAGCTTTGGTCCTTGTGTACTTCCTGTCAGCTGATGACATTCTCATACACTGCAACCAGGAATAAACTGAGACACATTTAGAATGTTTACGTTTAAAATTGTGTAAAGGGTCTAAATATTGTATATTCGTGACATCACAAATGGACAGAAATCCTGACAGCTTGTTTCAAATGCAGAGTTTCTGAATATGGGCTGTTTGTATTTCCCTGTGGATTGAGCGTTTTGATACTTTCACAGTATTTATATAGGACTTAAGCCTGCTTTATAATAAAAGAAAACATGAAAATCTTTTTATAATATGGGACCTTTAAATTATTTTTCAACCTTTTTTTCTGTCCGTATGACTGCGAGGACATGACCTTTTTAACAGCTCTAAATGAGCGTAAAATGTCACAATTCTCCAAACAGCTTGTGAAATATAAGACATAAGTCTATCCATCTACCATATGGTGAGGATGTAATGTTTACCACAGCACTTTTGGGTGCAGACGAATTAAAAAATAAATTGATGGAAAAAGAGATAGCCTCATTAATTTCCGTACATTAAGAGAGGGCTTGGAACTGCTGAGCTGTGGACGTTTTAGAGATCAACATACAGTCCATGGATTACTGCCTTTAATACAAATGACTGAAGATTGAAGGGTACCATGAAGTAAAGGGAGAATAATCAAGTAACTACAACATACTATAAAATAATTCAACTTCATCTTGAGATGTCATTGCAGGGTAAACACAGGTGTATTTAATAACATTAATTATGGCCCTGTTGCATTTAGGAGGGTCAGACCATCATTTATTTGATCAATTACACCTATATTTACCCTGCGATGCCATGTCAAAATGGCTGCTGTGAAAAGGGCCTATAGTTCACCAGGAAGAGAAAGAGTCATATGGTTTGTCAGTGTAGAACAGCTGCTCTTCAGCGGCCCGCTCTCAAACACACACTCATCAACAACATGTCACAGTTGAAAACACTTCCTGTTCATACCGACTGAGTGAATCCATCCAGATATGTGCCATGGTTGCCAGCGGCCTGTCGACCAACAGCTGTCCACCAGCTCTCTGACCTGGGACAGGGTGGCATAGGAGGCAGTGGGACAGTTCAACAGTCCAAGATATTATATATTATTATTATTATTATTATTATTATTATAACATAAGAAGTGTTTCAGTCAGCTGGTAAATGTAGCGTCAATCTCAGAGCAGTTCAGGTTCATTGTTAAGACCACTGTAGGGAGAACTATATGTAGAAAATGGACATACTTATGGTGTATCTCTAACAAATGCAGACTATTGTGGCATGTACTGTGGGGGAAACAATGAGTAAAAATATTAGCATACATAAAAGGTCAAATCTGCCTCAGTGAGATGTTGTCTGTCTGCTCTGGTATCTAATGTAGGACTTATGCCCACCTTGCCACATACAATTCACCTGGTGAGGACTATTTAAGTTACCCTTTTAACTACTAAAAGCAACAAACATGACCCCTGTGACTGTTATACTATTATATATTACATCATTAGATTATTATTATTATCTGGTATTGTGCATGCTGGCTCGCTGTCACTCTACTGGGTCACCTGAGTAAAGCAGAGCCATCATTCATTCATTCATTCATTCATTCTCACTGTGCAATATCATTTTCCACTTGTGCAATTTTGTTAATAGTCTGTTTATTGTCAATACTGTATATACTGCTCCTATTTTTATACTTCCTTCTATTTAAATGGTTCATATTTTGTTACACTTTGTTTCGCTCTTTTTTTTACTGTGTTAGCTGATGCATCTTGTTTTCTGCACTATCCCCTTTGCTGCTGTACACTGCACATGTCCCCACTGCGGGACTAATAAAGGAATATCTTATCTTATCTTATCTTAATTTGATTAGTTACACCTGTGCTGTTCCTACTATGACAAGTCAAAAAGTCTGCTGTGGAAAAAGGCCTCTAATTTGAAAAATAAAGCCATTTAAAATCTGAAATCAGTGTCTGGCAAGTGACTACCACAAAGAGAGTAGTGTTCAAACAAACATAGATAAACAGACTTATTCTCACCTGTGTTGAAAGCCATCGTGTTAGAGCCTATGACAGGTGGAAATTACTGAAATCTATACTGCGCATGCGCAACGCCTGATTCCCGACAATACGAAACTGCGCTTCTCGTTCTCCATCCCCCTCCTCCACCTCCACCTCCACCTCCACCATGGAGGTACTACCTCCATGGACTCCCCCAGTATCGTCAAAAAGAATGATTTTGGAAAGTACGGTTATTTTAAGCACACAAATAAAACAGAAAGAGGAATTACGTCGCTAACTTTGTCTGGAGAGACAGTTGACGGGGTTTCACTGTTCCTGTCTGTGTGTTCTGACAACATTCAGACTTTCTGTTCACTTTATGTCATGTTTTATCTCCCAAAGCGACGCTAAAGCGGGGCAACTTGGCAGACAACTGAAGAAGAAGTAGCGCAACTAATGTAGTGTATTACTTTGACAAAGTGCCACTTCAAACTCTGTAATCTGAGAATAATACAGAGGTGTGTGTTTGCTAAATGTCTAGCTGAAACTACTTCCTGCTTGCTAGCGCGTCATCGTTACGTCATCATGAGAAGACAGTAAATATCTACACACACCAGCACACAGACCAAACACTAATAAATCACTCAATACTGCAACAAAACATGTTCATACATATACCTTATAGACAAAAAAACATATCATTTACAATAATTCTATTTGAATAATTTCTACTAGAGAAAGAAGTACACATTTGTAAATATCTCAATGTTTTTATTGTTTTCCACTGTTTGGTTTGCACATTTTGTGTTCTTCTTGTTGTTCAACTTTTGTTGTATTTTTTAAATTATGTTAGTTTAGATCTTTCTTCCTTTTTTGTTATTGTTTTTTTCCTCCTGGGGTTAAGGGGAGGTCCTTTGTATAAGCCCGTGGCTTCTTGACCTCTCCTGATACATTTCTTGTTTTTTTTCATTGACTGGATTTTGTGCAGTTTTATATATGTGCAAATAAATAAATAAATAAATAATTAAATACTTGAGTAAAGCTATTTTATTAGTTTCCACCTCTGTCACTCCAGTGTGGTCCCAAGTTACTATGACAACAGCTGAAGTACGCCACTGTATTCTCACTCAATAACTGCATACAGCTGTTCTCTACAGAGGGACTCTGAAGTGCCTGCCATATTCATATATACAAACTGGTATAAGTCACCTGCACACGCCCTTCCTGTCTTTGCTTATTTCACATATATACATTGTTTTATTGTGGCCTGCTTCCCTTCAGCTGAACCTCCACAGAAGACTGGTTTATGTTACAATGATTTCCACAGGCAAAAATAGACGGATCTGTGTCTTTGATGTTTTTGCACTGCGCGTGTGTGTGTGTGTGTACGCTGCTATCCTTGACTGGAGTTTTGGCACTGATTTCAAAGGCCTTATCAGATGAAGGTTAGTATTCTGCATGGTTGATGAATAGCCACTCTGTATGCATTATGCTGTTTATGTCCGTGTTCCTGTCAGTGTTACTGGGAGCACTGCTAAGAATCTGTGTGCGTCCCGACTAATAGCACTAATGGCCACTCATGTATTCCACATACTATGATACTTAAGGCTGCCATGTCAGCCACTTCTCACATCCACCGCTGAACTGACGGGACGGGTTACGCAAGCCGCAAGCTGTGCAAATGTATTGGGACTATGTCAATAATATTCATCAGAGGCCTGAGTTACAGAGGAAAACTCCACCCTCAGCTGCTATATATCACCAGTCAGTGATGTTCAGTACATTCCAGGAGTTATTCTGTGATGAAGTGTTTTCATACATCCAATTTCTCTTTGTGAGTTGGAGACTTTAGTTATTTTAAATGACTACTTTCACCCTACCCTCTTGTTGCTGTATTGACCCTGTGTGATTATTCAATCTTAGCACAAAATAGTGAATCTACAAAGCCGTTTTCTTTCATTCTAAGGGGCCGACACTAAAATCTGGTGTTGTAGGGTGGATTTTTTCCTTTAAAACATAATAGATGTGTGTGAAATATCCGCATCCTTCTCTGGCTTGAAGCATCATTGGATCTGTGGCTGCGACGTGAGTGTTCCAGAGCTATTGCTGACATCTCAGGATGCAAACATCTGTTACACTATCAATATTTCATCAAATGTAAATAAACTCTGAGAAATATAATAAATGCTGGGCAAGAAAATGTGTGTGTGAGAGAAAGAGAGATCGAGAGTGCCCACTGTAACTCCAATAGCAGACCTAGCCACTGACTAAAGCACACAAACAACAGCTGCACAACAGCTGATAGTTCCCCATGCATTGAAAACACACGCACACAAACACACACACACACACACACACACTACAGGCTCACGTCCTGTTGCAGGCAGGGGCGTGTTGTACTCATACATATACAGCTCCAGCTCCAACACACCTGCCACAACAGAGCACAGCTGTCAAGTGCATCACCCTTTACCCTATACGTAACCTCACTGAGCAGCGAGCACACACACGCAAAGCCTACTTCTGCACATACATGAGGAAACACAGAGTAACTAGCTGATTGTGCGCCGACACCTGGGCACACATTCGCTCATACAACAGGATTCGACTCACACCAAGCCAAACACACACACGCACACACACTCACATTTACACACCATTTTTTTCAAGCTAAATGTTTGTATTAATGCAAAAAGTGATGGATTACTATTAGACTGTGTAATGATCTTTCAAAATATAGTTTCAGAAATCTGACTCCAAATGTTTTTTTGACTATTTTCAAATAGAATTCAGTCTTCTTTAACATTTATATCCCTAATTTTGATGTTTTTTACAGTTTAAAATGGCAACATAGATATAAACATGCAGCTCTGAATGAAAGTATTTATATGGATTAAATTAATGGTATGTCTTCCTGAAGGATATCTACTGTATGTTTTATTAATAACACACACAGAAGGAACGGGGCTCAAGGGGAATGCTAATAGGCTTCTACACATACACACACAATAAATGTCAGATTCATGCCACACTGTAACTAAACCTCAGCTCCTCCTCCTACTCTGCCTCGTGTGTTCGCTGCTAAAGGGGGCCGGGCTCTGTGGAAAGGATATCAGAAATCTTTAGTATTCACTCTCCTGAATTTGACTGGACAAGAGAAAAGGAGAACGAAAAACAGGAGGGCAGACCATTTTATAACCCATAAATAAGTGATGTGCCTCACTTGCTCTGTATTTCCCCCCTCTCTAACCATTCCTCCCTTTCTCCTCTCCTCCCTCTAAGCCCTCCACCCCTCCCTCTATCTCACCGTCTAGCTGGGGGGGAGGGGAATGATGAAAGGAGTATGAGTGACAGATAAGTAGATGACTATGCTGTCCCAGCCCTCATTAAAACTCTGCTTATATCATCCGCCGCTCAAACCCTCCTCTTCCTCCTCCTCCTCCGCGTCGAGCCCCGGCAAATGATACCCCGGGAGAGGAAGAGAGAGAGAGAGAGAGGTGAGGGGAGGGAGGTGCTGCTCATCAGTTATTCCTGTTCTCTGACCTAACTTGACAATGAGCTCCAATAATGAGACAAAGAGGGATGAGACAGAGATTTTGCCAGAGACCAGGATGTTGACAAGGAAGTGAACTGTCCTAAATTGGCAGATAATGGGCCTTCTGTGGCCTGGTCTGCAACAAATCATTGGCCAAACCTCCTCCACCGTGTTCTGAGGTTCCTCTGAATGCACTATATCTCAAACATGTGGTCATCATGTGTCTTTTTTCCTCCATTTACAAGCCTATGAATAGATTGTGGCTGAACTACAGGGTGGGATGCACTGCAATAATGGCTTTTCTTGTTTTACAGGAAGCGCTGACATTTCAACTGTAACCCAGCGAGTTGAACTTTAAAACCTCTTAACCTAAACAAATCACACAATGTGCTTCTCAGTACAAACAGACCTCTGTGTCTCTCTTAAAGTTTACACTCTAACCGTGGATAAAAAGCCCACAGGATTACATTAACATGTGTGATCCAATGCTTAAAATACAACAAAAGGTAAATTAATATGCTTGTTTATTCAATATTTTCCACTGATTTTGGTTTATTCATAATCTTGTATAAAAAAATTAATGAAAAACCTGACAAGCATTTGGAGTCCAGTGTGTTTCTAAAGCCACATGGACTTTGGAGTGCATGGAGAGGCTCCCTGCATGCTTTCAGACGCAAAACAGGAAATAATCAAGAGCTAGGAACTTGCAAGTACAATAAGAGCGAGTTAACAGTCTTTTTAGGCACTGGAGTCTCTGGAGTCCCATGTCGGGACTTGTGATGAAGGATATGTTGTTTCTTTTGTTCGCTGCTTGAATGGATTTAAGACTACATTATTCACATTAGCACTTCCAGTCGAGTTTGAAACAGAAAATAAATTAAAATACAAACTTGTGTTTTCAAATTAGAGCATTACTACTGTGACTGTGATTCAAGAGGTAAACAGGGCTACCGACATTAACAGGGCATGGTTTCCCAAAAATGGGGTCAAGTAAAAGTCAATAAAACATTATCATGAAGGCGTGTTGGAGACACAAACTGATAACGTCTCTCTGAACCAAAATGGAAAGGAACAAAAAGCAAACATGATAATTCTGATTTCATAAAAACGGATCAAATGCTGATTGTGGTTTATTACTTGGTCCCGTAATGCTTGGTTGAAGACTGGCCGTACAGCCCGTAGAAGTCAGGGTGCCTGGCTGTCTGTGAGGCTTCCATCATCCCCCTCATGGGGAAATGCTGGCTTGCAGGTAGCGGGGCATGTGAGGGGAACTCCTGAGAGGTCATGGAGGGGAAGGAGTCCGACGCCGGGTACGGAGGCCGGGGGCGAGCAGCGGGGGCCCTGGAGCAGCAGCAGTTATTCAGAGTGCACATCAGTACTTTCCTCCCTTCGTACATGGCTTGTTGCGAGGCGCCTCCACTGGGGAAATGGGAGGGGGGGAATATGGTCCCTGAGTGGTGGCTAGAGCTGGACCCTAGACCCACCATGTGATGGGCTGCAGTGTCAAGAAGTCGGCTATGGCCGGGGCCGCCGTGAGGATTCTGGGAGAGGCCTTCAGAGGAATACATGGATGAAGCACGGTGGCTCTGATCAGCCAGGAAGGGTTTTTTGCTGCTGTAGAGCAACGGAGGAGGATCATGGGAGGTGGAGTTTGCTGTGTTACCATCCAGGAAAGCCATGCCGTATTTCCTCTTCTGTAGTCCTGAACCAGTGCCCATGTGGGAGCCAGCAGAGCTGCTGTGAGACTGGACCATCTCAAGAATGGACGCCTCATTGAACGGTTCTGAGAATGGCAAGAAAGAGATAATAGTTAATTCTGAACATACTACATTCCAGAGATTGATGTTAAATATCTTAAATACACTTTTCCCTCATCTTTATTTGCAATCATTTCTTACCTTCCAGCATTTTCCGCATGTTCTTCTCTCTCGTTGAAAGTTCAGACAGCAAATTATGAGAGTTGAGCTGGCCCACTCCGAGTGGAGGGATAGCACTACTCAGGTGCGAATTTGACCTAAAAAAGAAAAGAGACACACATAAAATACCGTGGACCAGATTCAAGAAGCCGTTTGCACCTTGCTTGAGATGCATTCTGCACCTTGGGACTTGCATTTTACTTGACTGGAAGACTGAAAGCATACTTTGCTTGTCAAGGGACGTATACCTTACATGCAACAGTGAAGTATACATCTCTCCTTTATGCAAACACATTGTGAGTAGGATTATGTGAACAATGAGATCAAAATTAACGTATGGTCGATTGCATATCTGAAGACAATGTTTGATTATCCAATGTTCTAATCTCAATGACAGCAGAATAAGGGTCAGTACACCAGAAAAAGGGTGCATGAAAGCATCACTGGTTTAGTTCAAAGAAATGATCCGCTTCTTAGAAAGAAGAGAGAGCAGAAATCTCTACAATGTCTAACCGTTTAATAATACCAAAGAACTAGGGCTGTTAATCAAATATTTAATCACGATTAATCGCATGATTGTCCATAGTTAATCGCAATTAATCGCACATTTTCTATCTCAAAATGTACCTAAAAGGGAGATTTGTCAAGTAGTTAATACCCATATCAACATGGGAGTGGGCAAATATGCTTGCTTTATGCAAATATATGTATATATGTATTATTGTAAATCAATTAACAACACAAAACACTGACAAATATTGTCCAGAAACCCTCACAGGTATTGGATTTAGCATAAGCAATATGCTCATATCATAACATGTCAAATTGCAGCCCAACAGGCAACAACAGCTGTCAGTGTGTCAGTGTGCTGACTTGACTATGACTTGCCCCAAACTGCATGTGATTATCATAAAGTGGGCATGTCGGTAAAGGGGAGACTCGTGGGTACCCATAGAACCCATTTACTTTCACATATCTGGAGGTCAGAGGTCAAGGGACCCCTTTGAAAATGGCCATGACAGTTTTTCCTCCCCAAAATTTAGCGTAAGTTTGGAGCGTTTTCTAGCTAGTATGACATGGATGGTAACCTAAAAATCTCAAGTTAAGTTAATGCGTTAAAGACATTAGTGGCATTAAAACAAATTTGCGTTAACGTGTTATTATCGCGTTAACTTTGACAGTCCTACAAACAACACATTACTACTTCCTGCTTTTGTAAATGAGTTTCTAATTACACAGGAATTGCACACACAAAGTTGTCTCGCACTTCTCTGCATCTTCTCACCCTGATTGTCTAACAAACACAGTAAATACAATCACGTATCAGTAAAGTGAAATAGGATAGAAGTAGAAATGCTTACCTGTCCATTAGCAGCTGGTAAGGTTTTGTGTTCTGAAAAAGACAATAAGAAGCACATGTCATTCAGACCCACCATCTGCCTTTAAATGTCTCACTAACAGCTACTATGAGAAGAACAGAAGAATACATAAACAATGGGCCTGCTGTTGTCTGTCTTTGTACACTGTGTACATGCATCATTGTTGTTACAAATGAGCTTTCTGTGTGTTGTGAAAATGCCGTTTTGTGTCATGGAAAATCCAACAATTGATTCTGTTGATACAAAACATTTTCAGTAGGTGTGTGTTTTCTGTGCGTTTGTGTGGCTGGACAGACATGAACGCATTCGTACCTTCATGAAGTTAATGCCGTCTGCTCTTTTGAAGAACGTTTGCACTGAGTTCAGGAGTTTTTCTGCTTCTTGGTGCTTCTCTTTGAGCTGCAAAACCTGCTGGGAGTTTTTCCTCACATACACGGTGTAGGTGCTCTCCAGCACTTGCATGGTTTCAGCCTGGTTCGCTTCCAGCAGCGCATGCATCCTCTGATACTGGGCTCTCACACGCTCCTTCAGTTCAGACACTGCATCCTGTGGAGAAAGGACAGGTTGGGGAGTTGATTTACAAACACACACACACTTAGTACACTTAGTTATATGGGCACGCCACTTCTTCTACATGTCAAAATTGATTTACTAGCAATAGTTGTATAATGTCTTTTGTGGCTCAGGAGGAGCTTTTGTCAAGTCATAGAAAAATGACTCAAAAGTCTTCACATTTGAGTTCACCATTCTTTCTTTAATCGGTCTCTTACGAGTCCCCCGAAGGTGCAATTGCTGGAGTTCCAATTTTAAGAAACAACTTTGCCTTTTTACCAATTATTTCTGCAATTTCTTAGCATAAGCATCTACAATATACTACATAAATTAACACCATTCAGCAGAAAACAAGTAAAGACCTTGGATGAAAATAAATTATGCCTCAATACACAGTAATGATTTGAATTGATGTGTCCATTTACTGTAGGTTAATGTATATTTTTTTCTTCCTTCATTTTGTGGAATCGGTGCTTTTTGAAGTGGGAAAGTCATTTGCAAAATGCATTTTCCACCCTAATGCACCAGCCATTCAAAGCTAGAGATAAATTACATTTTCTTTTCATTTTGCAACAGTGAACAAAAGGTACGGAGTCATTTCATTACAGCAGCGCGTGGACCAAATTATAGCATAAAAACCTGCACGATGACAAAGAAAGAACCGAGGTACAAGTACTGACAATGTTCAGAATTGTGTCTCTGTAAGTCTGAAATGTGTGTGTCGGACTGTACCTTCATCAGTGTCTTGTCTGACTCCAGCTTGGTGAGCTGCTCATCGATGTTCTGAACACGACCATCCAGTCTGCCTTGCTGCCTCATTAGCATGGCCTGTGGAGAGGTGACATACAAGAGATGGATTAGACAGATGAACCACAACAGGACACACCGAAAATAGAACAAAATATATGTACAAACTCTTTTTTAAAACTCAAGACCTCTGCTGTGACCTCAGCAAACCTGGCTGCTATTCATGAGAACCTCCTCCACAATCCTGATTAGACAGAGGAAACAACAGCTGCCAGCAGCAACCACATGCATTTATCGATGAGGAAGGCACCAGCAAAGGCAAACACAATTGCACAAATCCATCTCTGATTGCTTTTAAGTTTGTCAGGGGCCGTGCAACATCAAGTGAAGTCCATTGTTGGGACCAGCATACTTCCTCTGTGGGCTCAATCAGAGTGCAAAAAGAGCCAACGGCCGGTAAAAGAGCCGGTAAACATAATCCTTCTCCATTTACTGCAGGAGATGGAAATCAATCTACAGTCACAGGCTGACAGCTAACTAGGAACAGGGGAGGGCAGGTACGCTTTTTAATGAACTGTTTCTGCATGGGAAAGGCACCATGCCCAAATAAGAGAAAACCTGCTGTCATGGCAACAAAGCCGTGTGTATGTATTTATATGTGAAAGCTAATGTGTATGTGAGGGAGCAGGAGGGAGCAAAAAGCGGGGGTGTCTCACTACCCCTCTCTGCTTTCTCATTTTGCCACATGCATCGCTCCCATTGTTTGCATTGGCCTCTGTGTCAGTGACAGATTGTCATGTCTGTGTGCATAATGCCGGGGTCGGCTCTCTCCCTCCGCACGAGTGTGCATGGGAGAAAGAGGACGGCAGGAAAAAAGTGCTACTGGGCTCTGCTTACACATGCCAAGAACGGACAGAAAGAAAAAGTGAGAAAGACATACAAAAAGAGAGTGAAACCAACAGAAGGAAAGTTTGAATCAAAAAGAGAGAGATAGGGAGAATGAGGACATTCCTGCGGTCTCTAGTGAGCGAGTTTCAGGGTAGCTACATTGTGGTATCACAGCAACAGGCCTCTTCAGCTGCTTACAACACTCATGGAGTCTTATGTACAACAACTGGCTGGCCACTATGCTACACCACACTGAGCACTTCCAACAGTCCATTTAGTTTCTAAACCAAAGACTCTAAATTACATTAAGTACTAGCCAATACATGATACTACACCTGCTTTTGCTTGTTTGCATATTTGTAGTGAACAAGTGCTGACATTTTTCACCTGGGAAACAACAGAGATATCACTGCCTCTTCTAGTTCACACAGTTCACAATTTAAGATTACTTGAATTATGACATGGACTTTCGACTATTGGCAAAGGATGCACTAACAAGGGGAAGACCACATAATAAACAAAGCAGTATTGAAAGCCTCTGAACACCTACACAGGTGTTTTCAGTTATTCTGGCATATTAGATCTCTGCTCAGGTTGAAGGAGGGCCGGAGATTTGATGGGAATTTATGAAGGTCTCCATCTACCAATGAGAGTGATAAAGGTGTAATTTGTGACACACCAAGCCGATAGCCGACCGTCTGACAGTTTGGGGCCGACGGTGAGCGTCCTTCGGCCTAGTTTTTTCGGTTCGTCC
Organism: Sebastes fasciatus; assembly: GCF_043250625.1. Classification (NCBI taxonomy): domain Eukaryota; kingdom Metazoa; phylum Chordata; class Actinopteri; order Perciformes; family Sebastidae; genus Sebastes; species Sebastes fasciatus. The sequence continues at coordinate 7,972,445 of NC_133803.1, read as the reverse complement.
CGCACCATCAGCCCGTGTCTGAGTTTTAAGCGGTTCAGCTTAAACAAATCAGTGCACGAGAAGAGAAACAGACATGAGGAAAACAAGCCAACGAGTGGCCTTCGTTGCCACTAGTTCTCTGATGTTGGGTTGGTGCGTCCCCGGCTTAACAGGTGCAACAAAGCTAACAGGAGACTCAGGAAGATGCCAATCAATTACAGTCTACAGACTCCCACACAGTCATGAGGTCTAATCGGTCAGATTAACTGAAAACACCTGTGTGGGTTTTTTGGGTCACTTGGGAACAGCAGAACAACCTGCAAACACAACGTTGGCATAGTATCACCATATAAACAGCAAACAGCAGCCTAATTACACATCAGACTTGGACCAACATCCACATTCATCTGGCCACCCAACAAATGTAAGTCCAATTCTCAGACACTCTCTTTTTAGCACTGTTTTGGTCTCCACCAACTGGCTTCATAGCAGCTAAATGCTCCTCCATGTTAGCTAGTCTCTGGCTGAGTGTGTGGATTCATCCACTATAGTGCCTTAAAAAACAAGTATTGTTCCTGGTAAGTACACTACTTTCTGCTAACAATCCCACAATGCAATTTGTTGTGAGTAAACTATTGAGTGTCTATTATATATATATAGGGAGTAGTGAATAAGTGACTGAGGGAGTGATTTCAGACATAGCCTCTAACTGTGTTAGATAACTTTAATGTCAGCTAGTGTACAGTGCTGTTTGTCGAGCTGCTTGCTGCAGGTGGAAACGTTGCTGATGAGAGTGGTGAGGGTGAACTAAATCAAAGTTGCCATAAGGCCATAAACAATGAACTCCACAAGCTCCACAGAGCTGAGGACAACTGCTGATCGGTGGGTTCGTAACTACGAGGAACTCCTCTCACATTACACACCGTCATTTAATCTAGTGTTCATACAAAAATATTGATTCCCAATAATAAGATCATGCATTAATTGCTGCCTCCCTGTTGCAGAGTTGACAGTCAGCACTGAAGGGGGGTCTCACTAGAAAAATCAAGAATGCACTTTACTTTATGGTTTGTAACACTGAGGCCTGTACAGTGTGAGCACAAGAGATGGGAACTGACCTGAGCTGTTGAAGCAAGCCCAACATCATAAAATGATAAATTATACAGGTGCTGGGGCAACAGGCCTGCCGTAAGGTAACTGTATGTTGTTAAATTTTTACTTTGGGGGAATGTAATAGACATCTACACTTGCATAGCATTCTTTCTTATTTATGGATTGAATACGAGCTCAGAAAGTGCTGATACTTTCCCCGTAGCCTCAGCAAGCTCAGCACCATGCACTTAGGAAACTAATCTTCTCAATTCCTCATTTTTCGAAGCATGTCAACGCTGTGGAGTTTTTGACTACTGACTGCAATGTAGAGCGATGTTATGATGAGCGCTTCCTTGTATTGTTTGCATCACATGTTCTATCATTGCTGGCCATTTCACAACAGCATATCCAGTTCTACTTAATGCATCAATGATGAGGACACACATGCACACTACAAGCACACTACAAGCACAGGGGTGAGGTGGTAAGTTGGTGGGGTTCATCTTTGGGAAAAATGTAGCAATTCAGCAATGAAAGAGGACGAGGAGAAGCATGCAGGAAGATGTACAATGTACAATGATCAAGGCCAAATGTTTTCATACACATGCATTCATCATGTTTGTACGGCCTTCAAGATACACACAAGTAGACATCCTTTAGTTTTGTTAAGTAGCTAGTGTTAGCGGCTGACAATGAATGCAATTACTTTTGTCGTCTAGCTGAAAAGTGTGTGTGCGGTGCTTAATCATGTGTCGAACATGCATAACACATATCCCACGTGGTACCTAGTTACTTGGCTGCATTTCTTGTTTTATCCAGTTTTTCATGTACTGTGTGCACAGTACTTTCCAGACAGCACACCTGCATTAATAATAACAGCGTCTTAACAGTGCATACAAGCTTTTGTGTGACTGTTGTATTGACAAAAAACAGGAAAGAGCACTTGCGCTGGGTTATTGCTATCGTAAACGCTGCATGAACTGCTTTATGTGACTTGGCTTCACGTAATGGCAACGGCTTTTCTGTGCCTGGATGCTTCTGCTCAACTGTGTCTTCCTCATTTTGCCATGTTTCCTCCAATTCCCTTTTTGTCTTGTGTGCTTGAAATAGCATAAGAGAACAGGAGGGAACTGTCTGGTTGCTGATCTCTCTGTAGCAGCGTGAAAGCCTACCTTTATCAAGATTAAATCCGCCAATGATCACTTTCCCCACTGTCCTATTTAGGCATCCAGACACCCGCGGGTTGCCAGGAAGCTCATGTTTAAATGAGGAGCCTCAGGCTCAATGAACAGAGAGCCTCTTTCACAATCAACTGACAACTATTCCCCACGTCTGATGTCAATGGACTGCCCTCAGCATTCTGGGGAACTGACTCACTCCAGCCCAGATACAAGAAACTGCAAACGGCAGAGCTTCCATGTGCGATGGTTTCCTGCTGAGGTGCCTGAGAAAACCAAGGTGAGGCTGTGTGGGAGGACTCCTCCTCCGCCTGTCCCAGGGACGACATTACTATTATATTACTCTTCCTCTCTTCTCTTGAAATTACCAGCAAGCCTGCAAAAGGTTACTTTAAAAGTCTCCTTTGAGAGCCAAAGATATGAACATAGCCCCATTGGTTTTTCCCTTTTTGTTTATCCCAAAAGCAACAAGAGTGCTGCCAAGGGAATTTAAAATCCTTTTACCAAAATAGACCACAGCTCTGTCAAGGAGAACGACCTCTTAGTAAGAAATGAAGAGAAGCCACTCCGGCCTCAAATTACTTGAAGAAATGAATACAAGAAGCCTAACTTTTGTCTATTTGTCCACATTTATCAGTATTAGAGAGCACTCGGTGTCTGAAGGCCCAAGCATGGACAGTGTTAATCTGGGAAGAGCCAGGAACTCTGACTCCCGGATAACTCCATTTACCCTGCCAACATACAGTTGTCAGAGAACAGAAAGATGGGTGGGTGTGTGCATATGTGTGTGTAGGGAGCAGCTGTGGAAAGGGCTGAACAGACAGCTTTTGTCCCAATAATAGCTCTGAACCAGAGCAACAGTTTGCACCAAAGACTTGAACCGATTTAGAACTTTAGAAACGCGTCTGTAACTTTCCCCAACTTGAATAATACGACCACCAAATGTATTAAGACCGCAACAGGGCACATGCTAAAACTAATCTGATTCCCACTTCCGCCCCTTAACCAATGAGGAGAGACGGGGAAGGAATGTGTTATAAGGCAGAGTGGGCGGTTGTTTTTTTTACACCTTGTCACTTCCATTAGACTTGTGAGAAGTGAGAGTGAATAGAAATAATGTACAGAGCTGAGGAAAACACAAGAGCTGACACAGCCATGACACCCCGGCCTTATGCGAGACACAGGCTTTGTCCGAAATCACATACTAGTATGCACTATATAATCAACATGTGTGCTATCATTCAACATACTTTATGTGAATAAACAGTTGTATGTGTCTCTTTGGACGCACTGAGCAGTAATTTACTTCGTCACTTCCTGACAGCCTCCTTGCTGGTTGGAGATGTGTAACCATGGTAACCCGTACCAACCTCATGTGACCCAAACGACGGTTTGTGAGAATCAAAGTCTGAACTAATTTAAAATATATATTACGAATAGCAAAATGAAATCTTGAAGCATTGTTGATATTACAGAGCTGTCCGTCAACATCTGTTATGAACGGTATTGTCACTACCGCATTGCATTGTGGGATATTTATGCTGTCGTAGTGTCCAGCGTAGCATACTGTAATATTTCACCAAAAATAGTATGCAATTTGCGTACGATTGGTTTCATACTAAGGTTATGGACATACTAAAAATTCTCACATACTGTTTTAGTGTACTAAATAGCGTGTTAGTATGGAAGTTTGGATGCAACCACATTCAACCTGAGGCAGTTCATTATTCACCTGCTGTCAGTTAGATTAACACGCACACTGTAAAATCTATTTCCCTCTTTTCCTCCCGTCTTTTCTACCTCTGTCTCCCTGAAAATGTCCAACTCCTGGTCGTGAATGCTTGAAATGCAAAGTAACAAACTTGCTGGCTTGTGAACATTTTCACAAATCACCACATTTCCCTTCTCAAAAAACAGTATGCCAACTCATTTATCAGCCTCTAAACTAGCCTTTGCCAGTGTGCATTTCTTCCTGAAACTGACCAGGGTAGCTAACAAAAAACCAACTACATGTGGATCCACCCCCGCTGCACAGGCCGGGGTCATCATTTCCGGTGGATGCAGATTGCATCACAGCACTTACCCGAGGGCACAGGGCAGCTAATGTGAGGGCGTGGCGGTGTGGAATGGGTGGTTTGATCAAGGTTAAAAGCTGCGTGGGACGTATTGCCTGCATGTGTGTACATGTGTGTGCTATCGTCTACCCCCGAGGGGTGGCTTTCACCTGTCCAATCCTTTCACATCAGATAAGATTAAAGGAAAGAGGCAAAGAGAAGAAGGCCTTTATAGACCGATGATGAACTGATATACATGTCTGCTTCCTTGAGATTCAAAAGGAGAATCCACGGATGAAAGTGCATCGATCAAACCTTTTGACAGTCACCTGCCTGTCAGCTGATAGTTTCGAGTGAATGGGTGAGTATGTGTGTGGGTTGCGATTTATGTACCTGCATTTGTATGCGTTGCGTGTCCACATCGCAGACTGTGTGTCTTTGGTTTGTGCAGTGAGAGATGCAGCAGAACGGACACAGAGCCACCTGCTCCTCCTCACAGTGGAGCAGCCTGTACTCCTCATGACTGGGACAGGTCCAAGCGCTCAGTTCCTCGGCGTCCACTAACAGGTGTCCCGGGGCCGCACACGGCTGCTGTAGGTGCGTCTGGATGTGAGTTTGGCAGCAGGGCTCCTTGCAGCGAAGGCAGACCTTCCGCACGGGCAGCGGGGGGCCTCGCCTGCAGAGGACACAGTGCAGCACAGCAGGGACCTTGTCAGTGTTCAACGCGTTGAACCGCTTCACTATGTTGGCGAGCTTGAAGTTCTTCTCCAGCGTGGGTTTCTGCTCGTAGTCGTGGTTGCATTCGGGACAGCGGACCGCAGCGCTGTCTTTCGCCCAAGCCTCAGAGATGCAACCCTTGCAGAAGTTGTGCTTGCAGGGCAGCTGGATGGGTTCATCGAAAACATTCAGGCAGATGGGACACAGGAGCTCCTCTTCAAAGCAGTTCTTCCAACTTTCATCCATGACTTCAGATGGATCCAAACTGATGTTGTGGGACTAAAAAAGGAAAACAAAACAGAATTAATTTCTAAATATGGACTGTTTCAGCAGGGGCACTAATTTTTAGTCTTATTTCTAGGGCTACTTGACTTACAGCTTGTCCAAAATGGCACAGACAGATGTGGGCCACAGCTGGAGGTATTATTTTAAATGCGTATGAAGACATAATAGTACAACAATTAGCAAATGGAGCATTAAGCAGGCGACTTGAGAGAATCAGATTAAGTCAAGTGTTGAAACGAAGTGCAACTTCGACAACAACACAATCCCAACAACTATTGTCACAATAAAACAATTACGCACAATGAACATTTGGCTTGTGATTATTCTCGCTGGGGAATTCACGACAGGACGGTACAAGCTGTGGCGTTGGAAAGCAAGTGACAACTTGCTCCAGAATAAGGCTGGAAACGGGACTATAATGTCACACTGAGCTCCACTGACATCTTGTTTTAACGTGAAGACACCGTTTCCTCCGGTTAGTAAAGCAGTACAGCAGTCTAAAGACACACATTAGATGTATTCTGATAGTAGAAAAGCAACGTTACCAACTATTTATCTCCCATGTCGTCGGCAGACTCCGGTGCACCTTTCTAATATAATACCGAGCTTCGCTTCGCATCCAGCCCCGCGGTGAGCTCCAGCTCCTCCGGTAGATTACAGCCGTCTGTCTGCCGCACCGATCACCGTACCGGGCTTTTATAACGATTCCCGGCTGTTACCCGGCTGGTTTCGCATTCCCGTCAACTCTTTGACTAATATTTAATGGTAAGTGCAGTCAGACAGCCTGTGTGACTCGTCGGTAGGGAGCTCAGTGCTTCCACACCGACTGCCCCCCTCCGACAACAACGTGACCCGTCACACAGCCGAGAGAGAGACGGGGAGGAGCCGAGAGCAGGAAGAGAAGAGAACCGGAGCGGCCACAGCAGACTCTACCGGAGACCCGGGACATGACCGGGAGACAGCTGGGTTAGCCTAGCTGTCATTCTTTGCACCACTACGTTTATTTTAAAACTTGACAAAATAAACATTGTAAATGTGCCCCTTTGTATTTCCTGTTTGTTAATGCAGTATAGCTGACAGGAGGTCGACTTGTACCAAAGCTGTTGTCTGTAGAATGGGTCAACAACAGTCCACAACCTGGCAACCCAAACTTGCTTTTCTTAAAGGTCCCATATCATGCTCATTTTCAGGTTCATACTTGTATTTTGTGTTTCTACTAGAACACGTTTACATGCTGTAATGTTAAAAAAAACACGTTATTTTCCTCATGCTGTCTGCTTGAATATACCTGTATTCACCCTCTGTCTGAAACGCTCCGTTTTAGCGCATTTTGACGGAATTGCAACAGAATTGCGTTGCTAGACAACATGCTTGGGTCCATGTGTACTTCCTGTCAGCTGATGACATTCACATACACTGCAACCAGGAATAAACTGGGACACATTTAGAATGTTTTACGTTTAAAATTGTGTCAAGGGTCTAAATATTGTATATTTGTGACATCACGAATGGGCAGAAATCCTGACGGCTTGTTTCAAATGCAGAGTTTCTGAATATGGGCTGTGTGTATTTCCCTGTGGATTGAGTGTTTCGATACTTTCACAGTATTTATATTGGACTTGAGCCTGCTTTGTAATAAAAAAACATGAAAATCACACTTTTTTTATAATATGGGACCTTTAAAGGTACTATATGTAACAATTTACATGTATTAATTGCTTGTATTGCCAATGTGTGAACAGTCCTCACAACTTACAACTAACAAATCCTCATTCAAATACCATTTAAGAACACATTATACTTAAGCAGCTGATCGATAGTCCAGTGTTGGTCATGTTGTATGGTTTTTCTTTTGTTCCTTTTCCCTGATGATGGGCCTTAAGGCTAAATGGTTGTGGAAAATGTGTATGAATGTGAAATTTATATATGTTTGGAAAATTTGAATGTTATTAGTGTAACACAAATATGATGTTGTATGTAGTATGTATGTGATATAAATGTAATGAACTTGATTTCGAACCCCAGAAAGACTAGCTGGTGCCATTGGTATCAGCTAATGGGGATCCTTTTTAAATAAATAAATGTAATGTAACTTAAAAACTGAGACCTTCCCCGATTTTCTCAGGTGCCTATAACAGCCTGTGTTGACTGATTTCTATGTAAAGGACTCGGGCGGTTTTGCTTCGTAACGTTAGCTGAGGAAGTGATTTGCGAATGGCAAGCTAGTTAGTATCATTGAGATTGGACATTATTACAGATAGTAATGGTGATATATGAATGTAATGTAATGTAATGTAATATCACGTCACGGTTTTGGCCGATGCCCAGGAAGATCGCTCATGCTTACGGAGTGCCAGCAACAGGATGCCGACTGCAGTTCAATTAACGGCCACCGGTGTCATTATTAACAAGGATTGTCTGAAAGTTACATACATATGGTACCTTTAATGGTTTCTATTTGATCTATAAGGCATTAGTAAATTGTTTATTAAACATTCATATTTACCCTTAATAACTACTTTAAAGTGTATAAAATGTGCCTTATTATTCTCATATTTTATGTAAGGGATAATGTACAGCGAGTCGGTCATTGAGAAAGAAACCCCGATGCTCGGAGGGGTCTCTCGTCGCCCTGAAGGGGTTTCTTTCACAACAATGACCCGCTAGCTGTACATTATCCCGCTTATTACACGGCTACTTACTGAAGAAATCAATAATTTGACACAAAAATGGTCCGCCAGAGTCCGACATCAGAACCGTGCCCATAGCAACGGTCTGCTATAAAGAAATAACAGACCGTAGAACGCTGTGATTGACCAATCAGAATTGAGTATTCAACGAAGCCGTGTAATAAAATAAATATAAATTATGTATATATACCATCATAGGATTACATACATTAATAGGAACATAAAACATAGTATAATCCAGTGTGCCTCAACATACTATACTGTATACACATGTCAACCACCATGGTGTCATTGCATGGTAGCATCAGTGTGTATTTGAGTGTGAATGAGAGGCAAATTGTTAAACACTTGGATAAAAGCACTAACCATTTACACACAAAATCTTTAAATATAACTCTGTAATTCTGCATTAGTGTTCCAGCTTTATTTGTGTAAATACCTACACGCTTTAATGCACTTGGGGATTACAATCAGGCAGTTTAGTCATAAAATAGTAATTACAAAATACCATATCAATGATGTCTAAGCTTTACATTTGTCACTGAATAGAAAAAGACTAACAAAAATAAGATGCCATCAAATGTTGTATAAGAGTACATTTTTGTAGTAAAAGTAGTCTTATCGGTTTTTGTGTTGAAATGGAATGCAATGACGGTATCAGAAAAAGACTGAATGCAGCAGCCTTGATTCAAAGTGACTCCTCTTTAACAATCTGGGAGCTGTAGGCATCAAGGCATCAAGAGTCAACAGAGAATACGTGGTCCTTTTCAACACAAGGCACTGAGGAGTTTTACTCATTTTCAAGCAGGTCCTACTGATAAAACAAAACAAAAACACAATTCATATTTATGTGGCAACTGGAGACAACAGTTGAGGGAAGACACGGACCACAGATTCCCAGTCTTTGAACATTTACAACGGACTTGATGTATTTCATTTCATGACTTTAGAACACGCACCATTATGTGAGAGAAAAAAAAACTCAACACAGGTGTCATGTTCTTGGCACAGGGGAGAAGAGGTGGTTATACCGGCAGCATTTGCCAGATAAGAAAACAGGTCAGATGCTTGTTTGATTATCCCAGACAAACAGGCAGTGGATATTAGTTAATCATAGTTCAGCCTGTTTGACACACAGACAGTATCGGCAGCGGACTGCCGACAGTTAAAACTTTGGTATGACCACGAACACACAAGAGAAAAAAATGTCCAGCATTTGTAAATACTATACACATGAGCTCAATTGAAAGAAACACTGATAAAAATGTTCCAACGTGTGACTTTTCCGTCCGTTCTAAAGGCCAGTGGAATAAATAGGGCTGTTTTTGACAACAAAGTTATCGCTTGAGTCACCGGGCGATCACAGGATGCGCTATCAACTGCATTAGTGACGTATATTTTGGACCTCAGACCTTGGCAGGCCTTACTGGAGGAATGGCAACATCCTGCTTTGCCCTACAGCTAGTGTGCCACCTATAATGACTGCTCTTAAAAGGTCAACCATCTAGACAGGCTGGTTTGACATCCTCAAAAGCATTCAAGCCTCAGAGAAATGTTGTAAACAGTGGGGATAGTCTGAGAATGCAGTAACAGTCTAAAGTGTTTAGATCATCCCTCAGATCATTTTCAGGAGTGAAACAGTCTCTGGCCCGTCCACTGTGGGAACGACATATCTGTGCTGACCTGACAGCTCATGTTCTGAGAGGTCTCCTGTTCATGATGGTCCACTCTGGAAGTGTGTGTCTACAGGAGTTTTCTAGTGATGAAGTGTCTCTGTCTCATTGCAGTGGATTATCAAACACAGAGTCTGGTAGGACAGAGATCGTCAGCTTCTTTTCTGGCCAACTGTACTCCTTTGGTAACTTTGTCTATACAAAGAGAGAGAGGATATATATAAGGTAAACAGGCAGTTGAACAAACTGAAAATAAAAGTTAAAATACCAGGGTTTTTAAACTTACCTCCTCACGAGTGTTAAGTTCCTGTAAATCCCCCAGCATTTGCTCCACAAACTCCTCAGTCAACAGTATCTATACAGGGAGAGCAGAAGGTCAAATAAATGCGTCAAATATGAAATCGCCACACAGAAACCTTGAGTTTATGTGCGAGTCTGTGTGTGTATACCTGAAGCCAGGGGCCATGGGCTGCATATGGATGCTCTTCAGTAGCAAAAGCTCCTTCAACTCCCGTAGACACAAATGTAATGGCTGTGTCTCCATTGATACTTTTGTAAGTGAAGTGTCTCCCGTGGAGCAGCCGGCCCCTGTAAAAGATGAAATACAGAACAAAAAGGTGCGTGAGTGTGTGTGTGTGTGTTAACTGAAGATTTCTTTCCACGTGATGATTACTAGCAAGCTTTTCAAAAGGATAAAGTTATCATAGTGTCTGTGATGACTGAAGATAGCCAGTTCCCATCTGGATATTTACAAAAACATGTTATCACTTGAGGCGACAGTGTAACAGTCAGCATCTTAGAGAAGGTTTTCAAGAATTAATCTACTGAAGAAAAACAGTGCAAGGACATAAATGTTTCTTCTTCATTTGACTTGTGCCAATTTCCTTGAGTAACTGCAGACATTTGGAAACAGTGAAATATTTAGTAATAAATCAAGACAGATATAAAGTGTATATATAAAGTGATATTACACTAAAATACCCAATAAATTGGTTAGTAGTATATTTTCAACACAGACTATCTCTAATAGGGCAGAGACATCTCTTAACTTGGGTGAATGAAATGCTCACCTGTTTTCACGACCTTTTCGGAGATTAAAAGTGACATAGTTTGTAGGCAACATTTGATGTAATCACACCCCATGTCAGTATCCCATAATTGGTCCCTTTACACAGTGTTCTTGCTTTTAACTCCCAGCACATCTCTCTCCTTCTCTCACACACAAAGGTCTCTCTGTCAACTAACTTTGGTCTTTGTTCTTTTCCTTAGATAGACATTACATTAAGCAGGTTCGTCTCCGGTCTGTGCAGAGGAGCATTTATAAAAAATCCTACAGTTCCTATTGAACAGTAATTGCTTAGGTGGTATTTTGTCTGCGAAAAAACGCATTCCAAAAAAAGTCACATTCTGAATAAAAGGTGAAAACCAGATGGCTTCAATTTACCATTTCTTTTGTCACCATAGCATACAATGTAATAACTTTTTGTTGTGTCTGTATGCATGTTTTTTGTGTTTTCATAGCACACATTTTTAGCCTTATGTTCAAAAAATTCCTCATGTCTGTGAAACTTAAATGTGAGTTGGTTGGCATGGTGATAGCTAATGGAAAATAAAATGGCAACTTTATTAAAGAACTTGTGATCACTGAAAATCACAGTTGAAGTTGTAATTCAGCAAATCATGACCTTTGTGCTTCTAAAGCTACTTCCTGTCGTTTGACGTACTTCTCGATGCATGTCAAATGACAGGAAGTAGCTTTAGGAGGACGAAGGTCATGAGCAGTAAAGGGAGCCAGTCACTGTACATGAGCTGTGTTGACTCCAGTGGCTCAATTATGGTGTCAATGTACAGTAATAACCTTCGCTGACTTCTCTAGTTAGTCAAGGGTCAGGAGAGAGAAGTAAAAATTGCAAACCTATTTGCACAAAACATACCAGGCAAATACAGGGGACCACAGTCCTTTCTTTAAATTACAAGTGGCCAACAATGAATGCAAGACGGTCACTATAATTGAAAGTAGAAAGAGGAAAGTCGAGTTTGGGTCTGATTGCAGAAGCCAACTTTTTAACGTCTGGGAAACTGGTGTCATCTGATTTTGCTCTGGTGTTTTATAAAGACATTCTGCCACACCCATCCAACACCAGTGTTTGGACTATTTTCTTTTTTATCCGTCCGTCTAGGGGGGTATTTCAAAAGAGTAAATATCATGAGTGGGAGTAAAAAAGAGAGTGGTGCAGTACCGCAGGCAGAGGGGCAGCAGTGTGCCTGACTCTTGGTTGAATTTCAGATGGACGCTCTCCAACTGTCGTGTTCGGACCAACTCATGAGGAACAATGGCTGCTGAACTCTCACTCTCCAAACTGTCCTTCCGACTCCTAAGAAACAGACAAAGAAGAGAAAAGAAAGAGTGGAAAAAGGCAAAAAAAAAAGGGAAACATAAGGCAGGAAGTCAGGCAGGTATTGGCCTTTGTCTGTAAATGGAAATGTTAAGATTTCACAACTCCTTTCATGGAGCAGCTTCCACAGAAAAATGGCAACAAATTAGTGACGAGCCACCTTACTATGCTGGTAGCTAAGAAACAATGGTGATAACAGTTCCAATGTCAGTTGCGCTGTGAGTCATGGCACATGGCGGGGGGAGTTATCCTGTCCTGGAGCAACCCTTGAGCTGAGCTGAACCCATTTTGTGTTTTGGTGTGTGGGAGGAACACTCACTGAGGCCTCTCATGGCTCTGTCTCTGGCTGCTGATGGGTGGTAGTGCCGCCTTGCTGTTAAACTCCAGTCCTTTTCTCAGGGTCTCCCTGATCTGCTCTGTGTCTGTCAACACACAGACAAAGATCAGCATGGAATTATCCCATCATGCACCGCTGACAACATGAAGCCAGAACTCCTGCATGCAGAATGGTTAGGCATTCTTGGATCTGCTCTTTTCACTCCTTTGGGATTTGGCATACCTTTCTCTGAGAGCCTCCGTGGCTGTGATCCTATGCAGATGGATCGGCTGTCCTCCTCGTCCTCTGGCGGTCGACTCAGATCATCCCACACACACTTGGCGCTGACCCCACTCAGGTTAGAGCCCTCTGTCTCGATACCCTGGTCCACTCTGTCCTGCTTGGATGAGCAAGAAATATACGCAATCATCAACACTAGCTCACATGAAACTCACATAAGGTTAACATTTTCAGAAATGAGAAGACACTGCATAAAGATTTCTGGGCCAACAGGGGGCACTAAATACTGCCAGAGAGCAAAAATAATGTAGAAGTAGCAGTAAAATAACACCACATTCTCTATAAAGGGTTCTCTTTAAAATGCTTTGTATATGTGAGAGTCACTTTGCCGCTGATATACAGGACTAATCCTTGACCTGTATCATGCCAGTCCCAGTTAGCACTGCAAATTATAAATGGTTTACTTTGATCTATTTATATCTTTTTATATGGACAATCGGTTTCCTTTGGGTGACTTTCACATGAACTCATTATTTAATTCCCTTTACTGACCATCTATCCAATCAAAGGCTGCCGCAATAAACATCCTGCACAATACAATAGTGGATTGCGATGATGTTACACAATTAATTTATTGAAAATATAGCATGTAGCTAGCACAAGCAACTAGCAGCTGTGGAACATATGACTGCCCCTTATCTCACACACTATAAATACAATACAGTTCACTTTGCGGAGTGTGCAGAACTTCATAAAGCCTTACTTGTAGGTGTGGATCAATGTCAAAAATGGTCTCCCCTCTCCTCATGTCTGTGATTAGCCAGGGACCACCAGCTCTGTACACAGGACAATCATCAACATTAGTCCCAGACAGCATTAACCATTAACATTAATCAAGTTTAACAGAGAGTTAATAAATTAACAAGTAACTATCACAATGTATTTCTCAAACTGGACTCCATACATGTTGCTTTACTGGAGTAAAATAAAACCAGAGAATAATAACATAGCCCAATAGTGTCATTTTAAAATCTACAATATGGCTTCTCTATCATCTGGCCGAATCATGTACAGATGCACGGCTGTACTCACACTCTGACTCCACGCATCAGCTCCAGGATGCCTTGGCCGTTCCACTGTTGAGCCGCCTGTAGCTCCTCTGTACAAACACCAACAATCTACAGGGGACAGAGCAGAGCATGAAAGGGCGTGGTCTACAATCTGGTTACTTTCTGAATACTTCTTACTACTATTACAGCCTTTATTTACTTTCATAACTAATAAGAACTAAATCTCATTCATTGACGTCTGTTAGGTCAAATGCATCATGTTTGTAGAAAACACACTGTTACAAGTTCAGCATTCCTGTTGATATTTGGTACCATTACGTAATATTAACTAAATGCCACAAGTCAGCTGCATAATAATATTATCCATTTAACAATTCAGCTGATGTAACGTGATGCTAATTGGACACAGAGTCACTACAACATGCTGAAGACTGTTGATCTGCCAGCCTCCTGTTGCCATAGGATTAACGATGCACATACACTGAATGCACTCAATTCCTTAAACACTTAAAAAATGAGATGAGTGTACACACAATCTCTTGGACTCCAAATATCTATCATCATCCATCATACTGGACAACAAATCAGATTTTTTTTACTTGGATTACACAAATGTTTTCATTTCATGTATTAACTTTTAATATTTTAGTTTGGTATTTTGGCCAAATGTACTGTGTCCTGTATTATCATCACTGATTTTAAATTGCAGTCCATGCATGTCCAAATGGCTGTTATCGGCTTTCATTTAGTAGGTAAAAATATTCCAAAAGGGCTTGATGTGAAGGTATTTAAACTATGCGAATATCACATATTTGAACTCACCTGGAGAAAGCTCACTGAGCCAAATGGCGTTTGAACTGGATGCATCTGTGGGTCTTCTGTGAGCAGCATATGCTGGATACGAGATTCACTGTTGTCTAGTGGACTGTGCCACGATACATGGTCGCCACTACAAAATGTGTTTTCTGTAGAAGAGACAACAAAAGGGAGACATTATTTTTAAAGTCGGGCAAATTGTGCGGTTTTAAGTTGTCTAGAATACACACGTCATGAGTCATTAATCTGCAGAGTGCATTTGGGCCTGTACCTTCAGCCACCAGTGGGAAGCAGTCCTACTTTCCTACTTTTCATATCTGATGGTACAGAATTGCTGAAGGAAAGTTGCAGTAACAGGAAAAGAGGGGACACAGATCGGCGAGGGAATTTTAGTGAGTAAGTGTGAGAGAGAGAAATTGAGAACCAAATGTGGCAAGAAAAAGCAGGAATCTGTCTGCTTGGGAGGTAACATGCACCCAGTCCAGATTTGCTCCAGGAGAAAAGCGAGGGGGAAGACGGCCAGGAATCAGCATTCATTTAGCTCAGGAGCCCAGCCCACCCACGCGCAAATTGACCCCAGCTGGATAGCAGAGAAGGGCTGGGTGGTGAGGAGAGGGGAGCCTGGAGAGAATAGCCTTCTTCTCTTTCACAGCTTTTAAATGCCCCCTCCCCTCTCAACCACACTTTCTTGTGCACATTATAATACACAACTGAAGGATTTAAAGAACTTAGCAGCACAGTATATACCCTTTACACACAGAGTATACATTCACACACTACAACAACGGTCTTGTTTGCCATTCGTGAAAACAATCCTATTAAAACGGTGAAGGGAAAGAAAGGGGAAATTAGACTTCCTGTCAATACCCAGAGCTCCAACAAACACAAACAGCGTGTACTGAACCTAAGACTGCTGCCTCCTCTATTCTTGCATGTTTGAATGTATAACAGGAATTACAAGCAACCTTTACAAAGAACACATTCTTCACATTCACAAAGACGTGACAAGGAGGCATGCCAACTGCAGCCAAAAAGAGTTGGTCTATCAAAACCCGTGCAGATGAATCATTTACTAGACTATTAACAAAGTGTGACTAAATGAAAAATACAAACCATTACTCTTTGTCACACATTTTCCAGGTGAAGGATGAAGAATGCAGGAACTAACAATGTTTTTCATTACCTCTTAATCTCTCCGTCACTTTATTGATTAATCAATTAATCAGTTCCTTCTTAAAATGTCTAAAGTAACAGAAAATGACACTGCCATTTCCAGAGCCCAAATCTGAATAACAGCTGAGACTTTTAACTAAACTAAGAAAAGCATGCACCTTTTTACATAATAACACCAAATGTTTGGTGACTTTAATACCATAAATTAAATCTCAATAGTTCCCTTATCGCTGGAACACTTATTACAGTATGAAATCTCCTAATCCTTCACCATTATTGCTGCAAAACTATCCACAATTAAGTTGTTCAAACCAATTTATTATTTGTTTTACAATAGAGATGGGAGATTAAATGGCTTGTCATGACCTTGAGATGTTTTAATGTGTAGCTTACTCTATGCAAAGATGCAAAAAGTACAGCTTTGTTTCATTTGTTTTGTACCCCTCTAATCGCTGTGTTCTTACCTGACTGGAACACATAGCGAGCCAAGCCTTGCATGAGTTCAGCTGGCCAGGTTGGTGGTGCCGTCTCTCCCGTCTCTCTTTTGAGTCTAAAAGTGAGCTCAAAACCAAACCCACTGGGCCCGTCTGCCCCTGAGAATCTAAGGCACACACACACACACACAGTAAGAAACTGGGAAAACAAAACATCAGGAGCTGTACTTTTATTTATTTATTTATTATATGCATGGGGGTTGTGAAAATCACAATGCTTGACTTAGTCAGTAGGTGGGCTCCTGACATAAGCAAATATTTAGCATACTTAGAAAGGTTTGATCTGACGTACAGATTTCCCAGGTTTTTCAAAATGTGAAATGAATTAAATGAAAAAGAAACAGATGCAGAAAGCTCTTCATCTATCCCATCAAATATGTGTTTAAATTACACATACTCCCCCCACGCAACAGGAAGTCAAGTATTTACAATAGCAGTACTACTTACTCATGAACCCTATTATCCCCATAGAGGTCACTCAGTCCAAAGCTGACGTAGTGCCAATGCTCCTGGATGTCCTGAGCTGCACAGCCTGTACTCCTGTACATACTGATGTAGTCTAAGGGGTCAGGTCCTCCTAACCTGTGAGAAGCATAAAATGAACATCATCGGCCATGTCAGAAACTGTTCAATTGTCAGTGGACTGTGTTCAGTCTTAAGTAAGTACACCTATGTAAAGAAATTAGCTAACTGGGAGACAATAACTTGTATAAAACTACTGAGCTACATTTAAATTAAGCTAGTATAGTTTGGTACTGCACAGGGAATGAAATTAACACCTGCCACCTGCCAAATAACAGGGTAAATGTTGGCTGTGGCAGGTAAGGATTTCAGGTCACCTGCCACTCGGGATGTCACAATATCAGATTTTCACAACACAATTATTGTGGCCAATATAATTGATGATAATGGTATTATTCAGATATCTATAGAAAACTTGCCAAAAAAGAAAAGCTACCAGTCAAATTCTTCTTGGCAAATTAATTACAGTACACCCAAGTGTAGGGAGGTAGAGAGAGTTTGTAACCATAACTGTATATATTAAATGATTTTGGAGGCGTTGAATTATTTATACAATATTATCATAGTTATTGTCAATACCTATATATCGCGTCACCCTATCTACCACCATGGCAAATAGGACTTCCTTATATTAAGAAATATTATTTTTTAAAAGGCAATTCCTGAGTTAAAAATAGTCAGGGATTAGATTAAGGTTACATAATATATTCCATAATTCTAGTGTCTGATACCACTGACTCAGTGTTTACAAGTCCAAAGAGTTCTACATACATTTCAGGAGTGGCAGACAAATAAATTGAGTGGCTGGTAGAAATGTTCAGTGACCTGCCACAGTGGCAGGTGAGGAAAAAGGTTAATTTCAGACCCTGATACTGCATCTTCAAACTCCCCAAAGTGTACAGTTACGTACAGTATGGCTCTAATGTTAGTTGATGAGAGGTTATCTAAGCAGCTAAAGTAACATTAACTACGTGTAACGTCTAGTAGCCATAACTATCTGTGCAATATATCCTTGATGCAATATACACATCAAGTGCAACTTTGTTTACATTTTATTTATTACATCTACCCTACCTATTCTTCAAGTGCAATTACCTCTGTTTACATTACATTTATTTTTACATTTTATACTTCTAGTGTAACATTTCTGTTTATATTTATTTATTACATCTACTTTACCTATTTTATTTGCTTTATAACTATGTGTGTTTTACCTGTTATATGTTTTATCTGCCTCGTTTAGTCTTGTCAAGTATTTGTTTTAAAGCACTGACCAGAACTGGCAACCTTGAATCTCGTTGTATTTAATACAATGACAATAAAGCTTTCTATTCTATCAACTTGTTACACAAACATCTGAATAACTTCCATTAAAGTACACCATTTACCTTCTATCGCTCAAATAACTATTTAACCACAATAATGCAGAAACTTATGTAAAGACATTTAACTAACTGGGAGACAATAACTTGTATAAAACTACTGAGCTACATTTAAATGAAGCTAGTATAGTTTGGTACTGCATCTTCAACCTCTCCAGAGTTTACAGTTACGTACAGTTACGCACAGTTACGCACAGTTACGTACAGTTACGTACAGTATGGCTCTAATGTTGATGAGATGTTAGCTTAGCAGCTAAAGTAACGTTACCTACGTGTAACGTCTAGTAGCCATAACAACGTAAACTTGTCACACTGACTTTGGGGCTACAGGTTTGTCAGAGCAGCAACAACAAAACGGAGGTACCTACCAGTATTTCACAATGGCTGTGACTTGCAGCGGGTTGGCCTGCTCGGGGTAAAGTCGCCGGCATTCCCCGTAGATGGCCTGCAGTCCTGGGGGAAACAGCGGCACCAGTCCGGGGGCTGGAGCTCCGCTGGTAGGCCGGACCTCATCCATAACACGGACTCCAACTAATCTGCTTCTTCTAGTTAAATAAACAACGTCTATGCAGTTATCTGTTGCTATCTACCCCCGGTTCAACAAACACAAGACAACACTACAGCATAAAGGGTTCCCAGTGCTGATGTTGACTGTAAAGAGTGGAGGTTTAACCCGGACCGTTGTGTGTGCTACACTCAGCAGGACACGGCCTGTTGATCATCCTCTACACTAAACTAGTAACCATTGGTTGGATGGGGGTCGTGACGTCACTGACTGACGGCTACTACTGGCCAATGAAAAACGGGCTTTTAGGTTGGTGTGGATTTGTTGATGATTGTGATTGGCTGATACACTGTCAATCAAAGAAACAGTAAACAGATGGGATTTTAGGGTCAGGGCCTCAAAGTTTTTCAGGGACCAAATGCAAATGACGTACGTATGTATGGGCCAAATGGGTCTGTCATAGAAAAGCTCAACTAAGGAGTGTTTAAAGAAGTATTGATATTCTTTATAACATAAAATACTCCACTTAAGCCCTGCGTTTAAAGTACCTTTACTTGAGTAAAAGTTAGAGCAGAAGTAGGCCTATTATAAGCAAAACAAATTAAGTATTCATTATGCATAAAAAAGGCCCTTGTGAGAGTATACTATTATATATATCATAGACCTGCTATTGGATTGTAAATACTGATGCATTAACATGTAAGCATATTTTCTTTAATGTTGTAGTTGGTTGAGGTGGAGCTAAATTTGTTAATGATTGTGATTGGCTGATACACTGTCAATCAAAGAAACAGTAGGCAGATGTGATTTTTAGGGTCAGGGCCTCACAAGTTTTTCAGGGGCCAAATTGCAAATGACGTATGTATGTATGGGCCAAATGAGTCTTTGATAGAAAAGCTCAACTAAGGAGTGTTTAAAGAAGTATTAGATAGATAGATAGATAGATAGATAGTAACTTTATTGATCCCGAGGGAGATTCAAGTTTCCAGCATCACAGTTCCATAGTGCAAAACATTAGCCGTTAGTAAAAAGGCAGGAAAAAAGTTAGTAGTGCAAAGTAAAAAAAAATATACCAGATATAAAAATATAAGGAGATGAAGAAAACTGTTAAAACTGAATATAGTGCAGGGTAACAGTTGTGATACATGACTATTAAAAAAAGTGAATATAGTGCAGAAGAGACTGTTAAAAATTAATATAGTGCATTATTATCTGTCCTGCAGACCGTCCTCTTTTGTCCCCCCCTCCCTAGAGAGGTGTTGTACAGTTTGATGGCTCGGGGGACAAAGGATTTTCTGAGTCTGTCTGTGGAGCACTTGAGCAGCAGCCTGCCGCTAAACCAGCTCCTCTGTTTGGTGATGACGGCGTGCAGAGGATGGCTGGCGTTGTCCAGTATGGCCACCAGTCTGTTGAGTGTTCTTTCCTCTGCCAACGTCACCAGAGAGTCGAGTTCCACGCAGACCACAGAGCCAACCGCCTGATCAGCTTGTCCAGCCTCAAGGTGTCCCTCTTAGTTGATATTCTTTATAACGTAAAATACTCCACTTAAGCCCTGCGTTTAAAGTACTTTTACTTGAGTAAAAGAGCAGAGGTAGGCTTATTATATGCAAAAAAAATTAAGTATGCATTATGCATAAAAAAGGCCCTTGTGAGAGTATACTATTATATATATCATAGACCTGCTATTGGATTGTAAATACTGATGCATTAACAATGTAAGCATATTTTCTTTAATGTTGTAGTTGGTTGAGGTGGATCTAATTGTAACTACCTTATTAGGTTGTTTAATCTATGCATCATATTTTATGATCTGATCCAATACAATTTAAAATTTCCTTCTGAAATGCAGTGACCTGGGTCCAGACCTTTCATTCCGCCCACTCCAAGTTCAAGTTGACCGAAACAGAGTTGACAATTCTGTCTTATATCAGGCAAGTGAGGTAGATCTAAGTGGACTAAAACTAAATGGAAATGCTCACATAAAGCACAAGCACCTCAAGAACTTAAGTCAAGTGCTTGCGTAAATGTACTTGCACTTGTGATCCTTGTGCTGTAAGTGTGTTAGAAAGTGTTTCATGTCTGCCGCAGGCTCACCTGTAATGTTTAGAGACAACTAGGTATAGGTGAGCTCAATCTGCACATGATCAGCGCTCCTATAGAAGAGGAGGAAGAACATTTCTCTTTTTACCGTGCTAACAGCCAGACCTGGTCCCCTGTCTTCATCCAGTGCATCTAAAGTGAGTTATTCTTTCAGGTTTATCACTTTGATAATGTTATGCCTATGTCTGTTCACTTTATGACTTCCCATGTTTAACTAGAATATTGTTTGTGTTTAAATATTATCCGGCTTTGAGTTGATAATTATGATTACAATGAGTAAAGGCATGCGCAACGCTGTTTATGTCATGCATCTCCCTTTGTTTGTGCATTTAATGCAGATACACCATTTAATGATGTTAAAGGGGAAGTTAATCTAAAATAAAGTCCCTTTTTGGTGGAAATATCTGGCTCTCTGTCCTTAATTCTGGTTACCTCATGTTCGATACTTCAGTGTCCAAGACTTCCGCCCCTCGCCGATTAGTCCACCTGAACATAGTGCATATCTGGAATGTTGGCATGAGAGTGCATATCACAGCCTACTGTCTATCTTTGGGCTACATGGCAGAGACATTATTATATATAATTTTTAGAGTACCAATTTGTAAAATGAGAATAATTTATTTCAGAAAAATAAAAATATGCATTAGTAGACACTAATCATGAGAAAAAAACATGCTACGGTGAGGACCTTTGGGATTTAAAAATGATAATTTCCCCTGATAATCATGGTGTTGTCATCTCATTCATGACAATACTGAATGCAAGAGTACAGCAGTGTCAATGAAGCCTGGTGTTTCATCAGCCAACAGATTTCCTCACTAGGAAGTGGTACAATAGCAGCCACTTTTTTCTGCCTATCACCAACACACACAGTACACACAGCCATATGGCCAGGAACTTAAGGAAACCAGGATGGTGAAGAGTACAAACACTACTATGGGCCTTCTTCTGTAATGCTGTTCAATCCATGTGGGAGATATGTGTGCAAATGCAGAGTTTATCAGGAGGATCCTGTGTACAGCGCATGGCATATCCTAGAATAACTTAGAGACACTACCTCAAAAATAACTGCTTTAAACCAGTACTGGTGGACTACACTTATCTATGATTGAGTCAGTTGCAGGTTGGCAATTTTGTTAGATTCCCATGATGTTGTAATTCAAAAAGATGTTGGCTGTGATATCCAGGCTTATTGTTTATATCTAATCTTGCTAACTGCCATCACCATGGCTGCATATTTTTATGGAGCTAGAGCAGAGATAAGATCTGTAAATGTGTGGGCTGCATGTGGCACGGTAGCCCTTAGTATTTCTAAAGATCATTGTCCTTGAATGCGCTCACTCGTTGTACTGTATTACTTACATGTTGCAGTATTTTACAATTCAAACAAAATGTCATGAAAGTCAATAAATTACAGAGGAAAATGATTAAGTTTGATTTACTTTATTAAAAATATGCTTGAACATTAATTTACAAATGTGTTTATTTTATTCACATTAAAATAATAAGCAATTAGAAACACCTCATTCATCATTTGAAGAAATGTAACGATAAACACAAACCTACAAATGTAATGTAAACCTAAGACATGCTGGAATGACTGTTAAACACACAAGTATTAATGTTTTTTGATGGTGGTGATTTCCGCTCTCTGGTGCTGTGCAGTAAGGCTGCTGACAAACTAGTACCGTACCAAAAGAACTGAGCCCATAGACGAGACCTGAAGACGCCACCATCTATGGAATTCAGTTCTCATAGTACAGCACTTATCAAAAGTTGGTCCTCAGGAGCCTCGAATGATCCTTGAATGACTTTATGCTTCATTATTAATGCTCTTTTCAACATTCTGCCCACGCCTTAATGAAATAAAACCAAAATAAAGCCATATGTAATCAATAAAACAGCATAAAAACGTCAGTAATTAACAATAAAAGTGTGGTGAAGATGAAGGCGTACAGTCTAAAATGTTGAGCAGCCCGTTGAGGTTGAGTCACACATGACCTTCCCTATTTCTCAAGAAATGCAGGGTGATGATGAGATAACGTCAGCTCTACTTCTTTCGTTGGAAGTTTGAGCAATAGGCCATTACCAAAGTTGACCTTAAACAGTGATCAATCATAGTTGGCATTTCCTTTGTACAGTAGTGCAACATGTAATTCAAAACAGACTTTTTCATAAACTGGCAACAGATTGAGAGGCATTTTTATGTAAGTGAAATAAAACCAAAGTGGAAAACAAACCTCCGAAATGCCGTTACGATTGAATGGATCCAACGCTGTGGTTAAACAGAGCCCACGGGGAGTTTCAGGGTCGTCTGAGGAAATCCAACCATCTTAACCTAAGTATTCCTGGAAATGCTTCTCAACCACTGAACTGAAAGTCTGTCCACTGGGCTGATGCAAGCACTGAATCAGATCATGGTGATAGTGCTCTGGTGGAGGCATGAAATGACTCATCATTTACGGCCGTCCACTCCCAGGAAAAGAACTTTGGGACAATGTGATTACTGACAGTTGGTCGATGTATCTTTGAACCCTCCGATGGAAGTTTGATATTAACTGACCTGTGTTGTTTTATGGGATCTCTTCCTTCCTCTAAAAAACACCTCATTCAAGGCCTGGGGTCAATATTGACAGTTACAGTACAGTGAGATTCTTCCTCAATGTCACTGGGGTTTATTCAGTAGGAGTGTACATTCTTTTAGGATACATGCAATACAGTACAATGACCTTTCTGAGGAAGGCCACACCTGAACACGTTCAGGAAACTCCTATCTTTCCGGCAGTTGGACTGGGAAACAACCGGTTCTGCGGCCTATTACTAGAAAAAAAAATTCCCCTATGAGGACATGAATTCAGTCTGCACTAGTTTAAACAGCTCTCACACAAAGAGCGGGTTCATTAACATAGTATGACAGCATTACCACACGCCATCTGCTTGTGCTCAGAAAATGTGGAAGTTGCTTTCTTTGCAAGAACTCTTTTCCACCTAATACAAAATATTTCACAACTTAAAACACGTTGAAAGTTTCCTTGCACTTTTGTATAGGCATTTCTGACAATTTTAGATCAAATGTGTGCAGAATTCTTTTTTAAATTGACAAGTTTTCTACCTATATACTTACCCCAGTCATTCAGAGAGACTTTTCCCTCCAGATCTTGATATATCAGAAATACATCTCCTCAAAAAGGCCTCCCAGGACTGTGCTCCCACAGGGTCAAGCTTTAAACACTCTTCAGCAGTCCCATCTCAGCAAAAAGACGTTTTAGTGTTGAATCAGGCAGCAAGTCTCTCAAAACTGAATGAACACACAGAAAGCCATCCCTCCCCAGTTCACCTGCATGTTCTGCTCACTCTCCCATGTCCTCCAAGTCCCGAGGAAGGCTACAGCACACTGTCTGACATTCAGAGCAAAGAACCTTAAATACCACCACCTTTCACATCACCCATCAGCCTGCCCTCCCTCCTCTCTATCTGTTTTTCATACACTCCCTGCGTTCGGTAAGCTTGACAGTCACTTCCCAGTAAGAAGGAAACAGTGGGAGTGGTGAAGAGCACGCCCCCTCACAGTGAATCAACACATAATAGTTTCTGAGGAAAACCATCTGACTGGCCCTGCCCCCTGTTCCCATAAAGTAAGCAGGGGAAAGGCTGCGTCTACTCGAGGAACCAGGAATTCCCCCACAGGCCGTGAACAGCTGTCGAGATGAGAGAGACGATGACGAAGCGGACACACTGGAAGCTTGCTGGCCGGGCATATGCAAACAGAAACCGTGTTTGGTGTTTCGTGTGTGCGTAAGAGTGAAATAGTCTTTAACACTACAGTAGATTTACATAATAAGTAAGTGGAAATTCTATCCACACACTCTGTGGGTGTTGAAATGCACCGTCATGTTTGAGCTGTTGACAACACATTTCCTAGAGAAGTGTTTGATCACTGCTAAATTATATTTATCAGAAGGGCAGTGTGTGTGCTTCTTGCGTCATGGGCATGTTTATGATGAGATCGATTCAATTTGCATAGCTGGAGTCATTTACTCAGGTGATACGGGTGTATTCAATAACACAGCCTTCCTAAAATAACCTTGTTTGCTCTCTGGTCTAAGTCAAACATGACAGGGATGTGATACTGATTGTGTTCAATCAGCGGAACATGACAGGACTGGGTCAGCAGGGTGAAACCACAGTTATTGAATAAACTAGCTGACAGTTTCGGTGTCCGGTGACCCTGTGAAAACCCTTTGATTTCCTCATCCTCCTTATCTAGTCACCTAAAATACGAGAAACTTGTCTGGATTTTACGCATACTTCCTCAGAAAAAAAGCCCTGTCAGAATAATTCAATTGATTTCCTTGATCTGGACGAAAAGGGGTTTCCACATGAATGATCACGTAGTTCCCTTCCTGTACTTGGATGTATTTGCACATATTTCCTGGATGTACATACTAGTAATAATGCGTCATGTCTGTTTTGCAATAGCACAAACCCAGATTGCATATTTGACATTAACTGAAGGTAAAAAAACGACAGAATCGAGAGGAGCCATTACTTGAATAAGAGGTACAGAGACCCCATAGTGTCCCACCATTGATGTGCTGTGACTCCAGAATCCACTTTCAAACTACATCCTTGGGCTGGTGGGATAAGTTGCAATTGACATTTTGCGCCGGACTTCAGAAACAAGCCTGGCTTTCATGCTGCTGTTTGAACACTGGGGAAATCACTCGCAAAGGTCACTGAGCCCATTTCCTTTCTTTCCTCCCCGTGCATCTAAAGACCTGTAACAGCCCCTTTCAACTGCACTTTTCTTACCGGCAGACATATTCAAATTTCTATATAGGAAGTGAAAGAAGGTATAGGTAACCAAAGAGCAAATGGGAGATGAGACG
Source organism: Sebastes fasciatus (assembly GCF_043250625.1). Classification (NCBI taxonomy): domain Eukaryota; kingdom Metazoa; phylum Chordata; class Actinopteri; order Perciformes; family Sebastidae; genus Sebastes; species Sebastes fasciatus. Next base: position 7,946,874 of record NC_133803.1, on the reverse strand, counting down.
GCATATTTTATTACAGCTTTACCACGGTTGCTGTGACATACAACTTACAAGCTTCAAATAGAAAAGGAAATCCTGATATTTTTTATTGTAATAAACTGTGTAGGATCCCTGACAGTTATCTGCTTCACTTATTCAAGTGTCCTTTACCATTTTAAAACGTAAGACTACTACATGTCTCTGAAGTCCTTCTTCCCCATCCCACAGGTGATCCAAAGAGAAAACACCCCTCTGCTCCACAAACGTCTCAAACAGGTGCAGCCCACCACCTACGCCAAAGTAATGGGATTTGGTGGCGAGGTAGACCAGTCCATGTGGTGCCAGCAGTTTGTGGAGGGTCTCGTGTAGCGCTGGGTAGTATGCGGTGTTGTAGATGGTCTCTGCGGTGAATATGATGTCATATTTGGGCTGTGGGTCCTCTTTTTTAAGCAAAGCAAGAAATGTGCTCCAGTCACCGGAGAAGAAGCGACACTTGGCTAGTAACGGGTGCTGGGATGGGTCTGAGGCTCTTTTCTTGGGTGATGGGCTGCCATCTTTTACCTCTTGTTTCTCTTCCACCTTCTTCTTAAAACCATCTGTTTTTCCCTTGCCCCTCCCTTCTGTGTCATCTTCGCTGTCTACTTCATCATCCTCTTGGCAGTTTACTATTACATTTGGCACTGTGAGCTGTTCAATAACTGTGCTGTTATAATCTTGAAAGTGGACCTGCCTGGCTCCTCTCCGCAGAGCTAATATCCCCAACAGCCCCGCGCCGCAGCCCAAATCCAAAACTGCCTTCCCCTCAAAGGTCTCTCCGTCCTTCTCAATCAGCTCCAGGAGGTCGTAAGTGCACTCCCACACCTTCAGCCCTCCCTCGTACACGCCGGAGATGAGGTCAGACCTCTGCTCCATTGTGCGAGAGAGAATTTTCTCCCCGTCCTCTCTTTCCGAGGCCGTCTTCTCAAAAACGGTCTCGTTGAGGAAGTGGAGAGGAGGTAGAGTTCCTATGGTAACCGTTTCAGTGACAGCATCCCTCAGGAGGAGCTGTGGGTCGGATGGTGGAAGGTGCTCTTCGGCCTCTTTGACTGGAGCTGCTGGTTTGGTATCATCCTCCGTCTGAAAAACACAAAGCAGCGTGCATGGTTAGGGAACATATCGGCTATGTGTGTGTCTGATGGCTCTGTGTAAAATTATGACTACACTACATAGACAACATGAGCGTTCAAGTTGAAAATAGCATGGCTTGAGGCACACTTGGCAGTACAGATTTATAATTCAGCAATACAATGAGACTGTGTAGCGAGAGATAACAACTCATAGCATAGGAATGCTCAAATTTAAATGATCACGGTGCTTTTGGGTGTTCGTAGGAATTTTCCTATGAATTCCGGATGTCACAAGTAGGCTGTGCTGTAAGTGTTTTGGAAAGAAACAAAATGAACACGGCTCATGTTTTATTAAAACAAATTAAATATTAAAGCTGTCACTTAACATACGACAATATCTTACTAATTTAGATTCTTACTTAACTTACTTTTAAGCCTTACCAACCAACATACGTAGTGGTGATGTTGAAACATGGGTTCACATCTTCAAGTTTCAGTTAACATGGCTCAAAGTGACGTCTGCTGATGAAAGTAATCTCGTGAGGTTAAATGAAACAGACAATCTGTTAATAGGCCTGGGATCCTTCTGGATGTTGTGAAAACACCATGAACATGTTGGATTTAAACAAATCTATAACAGTGTTGTGTTCGATTGGATGTTAGTTGCTTTACAATGATCAGTCTATCAGTATGAATGTATGATTTCCGCTATGACTTTTTATTGTCATGCCTCCTCCCTGTGACGTCAAGGCTCATGGGCAAGGAGCTTGTCAACCTACGCTCCCTAGTGGATGCACACCTAACTTTCATTTCAATGTTCATTAATTGTGATGGAATTGTACAGTGGAAATTACTCAATTAAAAATCTGCATAGTGTGTGTGTGTGTGTGTGTGTGTATAAGTGAGGGGGTGTGCTCCTGCTGTTTTCTGGTGCATTCAAGAGCATCTTTACCTGTATCTATTATAACAGAAGAGAGGTCTATCTACATAGTTGGATAAATGTCAAAATCAATACTATTCAAGTATTGAATAGTCTAATATATATTAGTATATATATATATATATATATATATTTAGTCTAAATATTTATTAAGCTAAACCTTTTGTCATTATTATGTATTTACCAAATTAATTAATGTAAATTGAAAAAAAACCCAGAAAATCTCCTATCTTATTAACGAGTTTAGGAATTATTTTCCTTACTTGTTCTCCTAATATTTTGCATTGTTACAGATGGAAATGTTGATGTTATTCAGTAATAAAGTTGTTATTTAAAAAAAACGACAGGTCTAAGCCATACTGTATATAAAGATGGACGACATGACAGCTCAATGGATGTATAAAGAGAGGACAGCTTCCCAACATTGAAGCCAAAACATCTGGATCGGCTCCTGGTGGCTGGCTGCAGTATTGCTCATACTGTATATACCGTCCTCTCTAGGTTAGCAGATGGGACATGGGCCAAACTAAAAAGTCAAAATTCACCTCAAATAATTTTTCCCAAAGATGCTTTCTGTCATATTTTAGGTAGTTCTTATCGAGCTGATGTATATTCAAGTGTTCATTTTTCTTATAAGTTTGGTTTTAATGAGTTATTTGATGCTATAAAAAGGGGGGTGAGACGTCATGATTGACAGCTGTGATTGACAGCTGCTCTTAGTGAAGTAGTAGCAGCCGGAGGCTCGGGAATTGTACCAGAGAGGAGATGTAACTTTAACTTTCCATTACCGTCACGAGTCTGTGTAATAGAACATGTGTCAGCTTGGCCATAAATGTAGTTATAGAGATATTATGGCTAGTTGTTGTGTCTTTCTAGCCCAAGGGTCTGCAACCTGCGGCTCCGGAGCCACATGCGGCTCTTTAGCTCCTTTTTGAAAATGGAAATGAAAAACTGTTTTTTGTTTACATTATCATTTTTATTTATCATTGTTATAGGTCTATGTTACGACGGAGTATTAGGGCCACATTGAGGGGAAAAAATAAATCTGAGATTTGGAGAATAAAGTCATAATATTATGAGAATAAAGTCATAATATTACGATAATAAAGTCTAAGGTTTACGAGAAAAAAGTCATAATATTAAGATAATAAAGTCTAAGGTTTACGAGAAAAAAGTCGTAGTATTATGAGAATAAATTCCTAATATTATAAAGTAGTAATTTCATGTGTTATTTTCTTTTTTTCCTCGTAAAGTTATGACTTTATTCTCGGAATATTACGACTTTTTTTTCCTAAAATGGCTCTTTTGATATTAAAAGGTTGATGACCCCTGTTCTAGCCAAACAGCTACCGTGGTGCTAACATAGCAGCTAGGTGGCTCACGTTAACAAGCTGCTGCCGTGCTCGGTTCATGATTGGCTCAGGAGGGTGTGTGGGCGGGACCTACATCCCACCATACTGCAGAGTCTGGCTCCAAATGACGTCACAATCTCAAGATTGCAGCTCAGGTGTTATATTGAAGTCTGTTCCCCTGTCAAATAGTGTTTCCCTCCTGTTAAAATGATAGCGCCCCCCTTGGTAGTTATAAGAGTTGGTTCAGGTTTAGGTTTAGAAATGATTCACCACACACCTGTTTCTGGGATATTTTCAATATTTTGGCTTCACTTGTGTCCAGTGGGAGAAGGTGGAGACACGTGGTCCATCTATCTATCTATCTAGGGTCCTGTTCTTCCACTCAATGCCCCCATCCCTCATAACATTATACACGCCTCTGCATGCACATATTTTACCTCTCTATTATTAACGACTGTATCCATGCCAACAGGTCGCTCTGACATCACTACCTGACAGCTCTGAGTACTCTGAGTAGAAGTTAGAACACATGTTAGTGAGCTAACTCACAGTTACTCACACATTTAGCAGTAGTGACTTTCTTTCCGTCCACGTCGTCCGGACGTGTTGTTTGTGCCGGAACGTCGAAGTTAAAGCAAAACGACATGATGAGTGACAACACAGCTAGTTTGAGTTTGGTAAAGTTGGTATCTTCGCTTTTACTGCAGCAGGCTCCACATGTAGCTAGCAGAGAGACGCTGCGGGTAAGAACTACAAATCCCAGCATTCCGGGAATCACAGTAACCGACACCCAGCTTGTTACCTTTCTATTAATGAAGTAAAGCAACAAGTCAAGTCAAGCGGGGTTAGGTTTAGAACCATAGGAAATACAGACAATTAATGTAAATTTATGGAGAAACTATCCATGTCTGAAATGTCGTAATTACTTCATGACTCAGACTCCCATGATGCATTTCGTCGCGGCGCAGGCGCAGTAACCCTCCGGATCAGGATTCAGATTTCTGTCACAGAAGGTCTCTGATTCCTCCTCTTCTTCTTCTTCTTCGCTAATATGTCGCATTAATATCATTTTTTGCCTTCCTTTTGAACATGTTGACGAGAGGACTGGTTCCGGCCAGTTTATTACCTTCATAGAACAGTGAGTATTACCCGAAAATACATCTTAAATGTTGTTAAATATCAGAAACGCAGCACACAGCGTCGGACAACACTGTAACGTTGTGACATTATAGCTAGCTAAACAAGGGATTCAGGATGCTGGGAGACATGTCCACAGCATGTGTGTGTTATGGACAAATAAAATGTTCACGACAGCTTAGCTTGTTGCATCGTTATAGCCTATACAGCATTGCTTGATGGTGTGAAGCTGAATGCTGCTGATAAAAGGCAGCTCCACTTCGGACCGCTGCTACCAATTCAATTCAATTTGCTTTATTGATTATGACTGTCAGGTGAACAATATTGCCAAAGCGTCAATTCAATAATAAATTAAAAAAGAAACAAAAAAAAACATGTATATACATATATACAATTCATTAATCAAATTACAATATATAGATATTTAAAAAGAACATGCATGTAAATGGAAGAAAACAATAAAGAAGTAATCAATGTTTGTTGTGTCAGTAAAACAAACAAACAAATAAAAAACAATTAATAACAATATATTGCAATATCAAAGGATAAATGTAAAAAACAAACCCATGAAGTAGAGGAGTAAATAAAAGGCAGAGTATGAGTTACATCTATTATGTGTTGTAGTGGTTGTCTCTTAGGCTGTGACACTGACATATCCTGCCACCTCTCAGGTGTCTGCAGAACCTCCACCCAGACTACACCCTGTCAGGAATGCAGCAGAGCAACTAACGTCAGGCTTTTGGCACATTTAACAGTCAGTCCTTTTCATACAAGCTCGGTTGGTTACCTCTAATGCTCTGGCTTTGCTCATTTAGTTAACGTTAAGTTGTACACGTACCTGATGAAGTGTAAGTTTAAGTGTCAGTTGGCACAGACAGATGTTGCGAATTATAAAAACATCTGCCAAAAGATCCAACTTTACTGGCTCCCAAATTCAACCTTTGGTAAGTTTGATATGATACACGTTGGAGCTGAAACGTCTGATAATCGATTAATTATTTTTTTTCCCAGCTAAAATGCCAAACGTTGTCTGCTTACAGCTTCTCATTTGTTAGGGTTGCCTTTCTGTGTCTTAAGTGCTAATAATAGCCTTGGATTGTTTGTCAAACAAAACAAGCAGTTGTCCTGGGCTTCAGGATAATTGCAATGGACATTTTCACTATTTTTCAAAATTTTATAGACCAAACAATTAATTGATTAATCAAGAAAATATTTAGCAGATTATGTGATAATGAAAATAATTAATTGCAGCTCTACACTGGATAGTTAGTCCAAATTACTTTTCTATGTCCTTTTTGGTAGTGGATGGATGTATTATATGGGCAATTTAGTGTACGTTATAACATTTTTTTACTTATTATCGTTTCTTTATTTCCTTGAAGGTGTGTGCACATTACAGATGCAGGATGCGGTGTTGTCCCAGCTCAGCGCTTCACCTGCTGCGGTGTGTGCGGTTCCGGTCATGTGCCAGGAGAGGAAGAAACAAACTGCCGTCATGGATTAAGGAAATATGGGCTTACATTAAACTGCTTGTACAGTCATTGTACTTTAACTCCCTCACAGACTCAGATGTGGTTTTCGACTCAATCTTTGAACCAGCGTTTTGGACTGTGGACTATATCACCCGCTGGTTTGGCAGGGTGAGTGTGTGTTTTTCTGTGTGCTTTAATTAGTTACAGGGAGTTTCTAAGTTCTTCTCTGAAGAAAGCTCTCTGTGGGTGTCCCCTGTCTTTCTCTGACAGGTGTTTGTTTCTCTGGTCGTGGTACTGGTGAGCTCCGTCTTGGTGATAGTGTATGTGGTCCTACTGCCTTTTGTCCTTACCACATACTCCCCTGTATGGATTGCTTGGCACCTTTGTTATGGACATTGGAACCTCGTCATGATTGTTTTCCATTACTACATGGCCACCAAGACTCCCCCTGGGTATCCCCCTACAGTAAGATAACAACTACACTTTTCTGCAGAATCACAAATAGCTTTCCTAATCTGGATTTGTATTAAATTTACATTTACTAATGCAACGAAAATGTCTTCTTTCAACCAGGAAAAAAATGACAGTCCATTTGTGGCAGTCTGCAAAAGATGCGTCATGCCCAAACCAGCAAGAACACACCACTGTGGTATCTGTAACAGGTGAGTCAATGTTGTTTTTATTTTGTTCTGGTATTTCCGTATTTCCTTAATTGATGAGTGGTATGCGGTCTTATCTAATTTGGACCATCTGTTTTTTTTTTTACCACCAAGGCTGAGTTGTTGGGGGAGAAAAAATCCTTAGTGGTGTTATGTTCAATTTCAAACTTCCAAAATGCTAACACAGCCAATGAAGGTTAGCAAAGGGGCCATCCTTGACTAAGTTCTTGGTCAATCTTTAGTCATCGGATTTATTTTATTAATTAATTCCTTTATGAAAAAATCTGTAAAATTGTTTCTCCAGTATTGCTACCCATCTGCAAATGAAGAAATCTAGTTTTTGTTGAAGATAGAACCATGTTTGTGAAAATATGATTTTGAGGTTAGAGATGTCATGATTTTGTCCTAATATCTAATTGTTCAATCTCCAGAAGATCTTGTTGATTGCTTAGTAAAATATAATGGACTTACAGGGTGCAGGCCTGGTTAGCAAGGACTCTCATTATGGCCGGCTGTTGCCATAGCCTCATGTTAAGCAAGGAAAAACCTTGCAGAATTATTGTCTATGTAAGTGTCATACTGAGTATTTTCTTTTTTCTTTTGCAGGTGCATTCTGAAAATGGACCATCATTGTCGTATCCTTTGTGCTGACATTATTTATTAGACAAATATTATTATTTTTTGATGTCACTATGACAAGATAGTGGTTTTCCTTAATGTCAGCATCTCAGCCTGGCTGAATAACTGCGTGGGCCATTTAAACCACCGTTATTTCTTCTCCTTCTGCGTTGCCCTGGCCTTGGGCTGCATCTACTGCAGCATCAGTGGCAGAAACCTGTTCCTAGATGCATACCATGCTATTGAGGTGAGATGCTCAGACTCCCCACACCACACTGTGGGCCTGCTTGGCGTTTTGTCCTTGTAAGGCTTGTTGGGTATTGTCTCTTACTTTTCCTTCTTGTCTGGTGTGTTTCTCTGCGGGGCTTAACTGTTCCTTACTGACTCTGCCTTGTTTCTGTCTTTAACACTCGGGTTTGTGTATGCGGGCTGTTCCATTAGCGCTTTAAGCATTTGGATGTGGAAAAGCCCGGGGTGCCGGTAACAGGGATGGGACTTCTCATAGGGCTTCTTCCGCCTGGCCAGGTACAGTCTCAAAAGTACACACACAATATTGATTAAGCTCATGTGTTTTTATTATCTGTTAGTTATATAATATGTGCTCTTTTTAATTTTTTGTCAAGACCACCTATCAGACAGCTGCACCTCCGTACACCTTAAAGGATAAGATCGTTAATAAGAGCATCATCTACATGTGGGTGCTTACCAGGTAAAATATGCATTTCATGTTGCCTATTGCCATACACAGGTCCATATTACAAACTATTTCAAAGCAGGCTTTGTGTATGTAGAGTGTTGGAATGGAAACAAATATTAGCATGCATGCTAAATCTACTAAAATGTTTGAACGTGCTGCTGATTGACACTATTGTTCCAAAATACACACAATACACACAGGAAGTGGAGGAGCTGTTCATAGCTGCCAAACAAACACATGTATGACATGTTTGGAAAACCATTTTGCTTCCAAGTTCGCAATTTGACATATCTTTCATCACTTCCTGTTAATACAAAACAGTAAACTACCTTGATTTTCTTTCATGCCAACTCCAAACATTTGTGTACTATAGATTACATACTTTTAACAGTATATAGTGTAGAATTGTGACACGAATGGTTGTCTTTTATTATCTTGGCAGCAGATCAAATAAAATGTGTTTTGTTCTTTTAGCACTGTGGGAGTGGCCCTGGGAGCTCTGACCATGTGGCATGCAGTTCTCATATCCAGAGGAGAGACCAGCATCGAAAGACACTTAAACAGCAAAGAAAGACAACGAATGGAAAAACGTGGACGGGTGAGCATGTTAAATATTTCAAATGTCAGGTTGTGATAAGTTGAGGCAGGTTCATTTATGATGTGTCACAAACCCTCAAGAAAAAGAAATTAGACCTCTTGGTTTAAATGGCAGTGACAGTAAATGTTCCTTTTCTGTTTCTTTAACTGCTCTACCAGGTTTACAAAAACCCTTACAACTATGGCAAGCTGAATAACTGGAAAATCTTCCTTGGCGTTCAGAAGAGAAGGTGTGTCCCCCCTAATGTTTGTAATGATTCACTATGACCAATGCTGCCTTGCACTTCTTGTAACCTGTTCTGCTTTATCTTTTGTCTCTAGTCACTGGTTGACGCGTGTTATCATCCCCTCTGGACACGCCCCGCTCAGTGATGGTTTGAAATGGGATGTCTGCCCACTTAAAAAGGACTTAATACCTGTATGACAGACTCTACTCAGGCATACCTGTAGCCTAATTCAGCAGTCTTTGCTGTGTTCAAACTGCTCTGGTTGTTTGATGGTCCTTGCATGGTGGCTCCATACAGCTGAAGAAATGGGGTCATTTCAACCTCCAATACCTCAAAGACTTGCAGCGGCATCGCTCACGATGCTCATGATTTTTCACCAGTGAAAAGGCAATGTGTCATGGAAGGTCTCTCTCCACTAGGTTTTACTTACAGATGGGTCTTACTTGACTCGGAGCATTGTGAAAACCAGAGCAGCACCATGATAATGTGTTATTTATCTGTATTTTGTACCTGTTAAGTTAATAAATCTTTATAAATTGCTTTATTTAAACAATTGGAGAAAGTGAATATTCAGGTATTACTAAAGATACTGTTATTACACATACACAGATTGCATTTTTGTATATCAGACTCTTTAAAAAGTATAAATATTCACTCTGGCAATTTGAAGGTATGCACCTATGCCTAATTAACTGTCAATTATGGCATTCAGGTTTTTTTTGCTCCAGGATCACTTTTCATTACTGAGCGGACAAACTCCGGCTCCAGTGTTATGTCACAGTGTTGCTTACGCAGACAGACCCCGATACATGCTGCTAGTGGGGGAGGATTAATAGAGATGCAGATTTGATCTGCAGATTCATATGAATACATTACATAAGAAACAAGCAGCCCCAGTATTGGGGATGCACAAAGATGAAAGCAAATGAGCGAGAGGAGAGGAGATGTAAAAGTTTTCTCTCCCAATTTGAGCAAAATCCTGCTGGCATGAAACTATTCCATGGACATCATTTATTTGATATAATATTTTGTATTTAATGCTTTTGATAAGTAGATAATTAGAAAATGAATGGTGATCTTGTCAGTTAAAGGTTGAATGCAAGAGATAAGAGATTAAGGGATGATGACAGATTTCAGCCTGTTTCCAACCGTCTTTCACCCTGCCACTGCTCATCACATCCCCCACCCCCACACATACACAGACCTGTCACTATTCAATCTTCCAGTAGATGTCAGTGTTCAACATCTCAAGTTTGGTCAGAAGCTGTACAGTATGTTTGGGAAGATAAGGATAATTGATAGTGATAATAATAATTTAGAAAGAAAACAAGAATCCTGCAATTCTTGAAATACTTTTATATGAATTTGGTTTATATTCAAGGTCATCATCAATTCTAATAATTAGGAAACAACAGCATTTTAATAGAAATATCAAAACGGCATACATTTAATTTGACAATTTCCTCGCCTGTTGGCACTGTATGTTGGTGTTATTACATATGGTTGTGCTTGCGTGGACAGCCATTCACTAGAGTGACATGCTGTGGTGAATGCTTGACATAGATTTATAATAGCCAAAGGTTATAGTCTAAGAATAATCTATATAGTGCATATGTCCATATCTTCAATAACTGCTCTTATATCCAGATGGTAAAAGCCCTACACTCACGCTTGAACAAATTCAGTGTTTTCATGAAGAAAAGGATCAAGTTGAGCACATTCAATTGGCTACGGAGTGACCTTTACGCATTTTTATTGAGAGTACATTTTTCCTACATCATCTCTCAAAAATATGGATGCTTGGCTTCATGAGCGATAATCAAGTATTCCACCACACCTCAGGGCTGTTTCTGTTTTTACCTGTACCTGCGTATAGGCTTGCTATAAATGCACTCTGACTTATCAATGGATAGGATATATAGTGTTAACTGAATTTTTGTGCCAGTGTTAAATTGGATGAGATTAACTTGTTTTTAGACGAAGATACAACATAATCCAATTTAGATTTAACCTTGATAGATGCTTTTATTTACGTTACATACAATAATAATGACTTAGTTTTGCAGTGTATCAGGCTCTTTCCAAAGTTTTATTCTAATGAAACTAAATAGCTAAGCTTTAATAGAAGTGAGACTTCACCAGCAACAACAGCTGGTTTCTTAATTCTTAAACCATATAAATAAAACTTGAGGTGTTTTATTGCAAATTCAAGATTTTATAAAAAAACAAAAAACGTTATCACAAAAATAACATAATAATAAATACTTCCGCCTTGCATTTCAGAATAAAACACCCCGACAAGGGGTTTACAAACGTGCATTGCACAATAACCCTTAACATTTATTCCATATTTTGTGTTTTATCACCAAGTTTGTCGTAAGAATTTATTATTTAAAAATTCTGCTTGTCTGCAAACTAAATGGTAAATTATTTACAAACGCTCCTTTTTTTTTATTCTGGAGGGGTAATTTCTCAATTTCCGCTTTTATTCTGATGAGCTTGCAGCAGCAGGAGGAGGAATTGGTCTGAGCTGCTGCGCATGCGTGCAGACTGCTAAGGCTTTAATTCTGGATCAGTGCAACAAACATGGTTCAAACGGACTGTGTGAGTGAGCTGGATTCATCATGAATCGGGGGGAAATACGGAGAGTGATTATATTTTGAGAAGCTGTTGATATATTTGCTGGAGGCTCTGCAGGGCTCCAGACTGCTCCAGACTGGTCTCCAGCCCTCCAGCCCTCCAGCCCTGCATAGGCACACTGACACTGCTCCCTGTGTGGCTCTGCCAACCTGCTGACTCGCATCTCCTGCTGATCGCCGTTTACTTGCAAGCAAGTTTGGATGTGGCAAGCAAACTGCAGACGGATGCATAATTTAGCAGACTGGATTTCCGGTAGGCAAAATGAATCACAACTGTTTGTTTTTTTAATAATCCTCATAGCCTACAGCAAAAAGACCTGTGACTAATAACACTGCAAATTAATTAAATCCTACCGGAAGTAGCCCACATCATTTAAATGACAAACAGATAAATTAGTTAAAATAATAAATATAAATAATAATAATAAATTATTAAAAGTTATAATGCATAAACACATTTTTAAATGGAAAAATCAGAGCGACGGTGGCATGAGGTCCTTGCGCGTGCCCCCGTCAGCTGGCAGTACACGTGACGTAAACATCGCAGCTTGTCTGACCTCACAGGAACAAGGAGTGCTGAGCTGTCATTATTCCCTGTGATGATGATGCTTCTCATATAAGGCACTTCATTATTAACTGTTTATTTACCTGATCATAATATGCATTTAAAAGCATTTATATGTGAAATATGTAGATGGACTGATGGTTGTTGTCCTCGGTGTGGATTCTAGGGACAGTGATGGGAGGCTGTGTGGGGAGGAGCAGGATGGATGGACAAGGGAGTGCCCGGAGCTCGACAAGAAGCAAAAAACGTGGAGGTAAGAAGCTGGAACACATTGCAGACTGCAGCCTTCAGTTTCTGAAATAACTATCCCACATAATCAGTATGTTTGTGAATGCATTAGAAACTGCTGCACACATGGAAGTGGCTTAAGCAAAAGAGATGATGTCCTTGAAGCAGGAACTGGGAGTAAGACAGTTTCTATACATTTATTTTTTTAGTGAGATGAAAAGTGGTGAGTTTGAGAGAGCCTGCAAATATTCTTAAAGCATTGATTAAATGAGATAATTATGTTATTATAGCTAAGGGGAAAATGATTTTGTTGAGATGCATCCTCTGATACATCAGGCACAAAATTATATCAGGACACAATGCAGCAATTTGCATGAGAAGATGAAGCCTTAACATTTATGATAAAATGCAGGTTGGCTGTAGGATTCCCTAGCTACACCCCAATGACGTCTCTCTCTCCGTCTGGGAGCTTACTGTCTCTCAGGTGTTAAATGTTTCAGGCCTCATGGCTTAGTCATTAGTCTAATCTGTGCTGAGGACCTGCGCTGATACGACGGTGTTTCATGTAAACACTGGTCAATCCATTCCTTGTAGGAATAAAGCGTCTGTGCACTCAGCTGGGTTGTCATTCATTATGTATGGAGCAGCAGCAGCCTGCATTCACAGTCTTCATATCAAAGTTTGACCTACTTGGTGCATGATTTGCCTCATGTCGACCCGCTTGCAAAACATATTTACATGACCTCACAGACCATTTTCACAGCCTCAGACCTTCCACCTTTGTGAGATGCAAACACAGAAGGCCTCTGTAATGAACTGCCTACCTATTAGTTGTGGGAATGCAGCATCAGAGAGACACATTTATTCATATAAATAGCAGAGCTTTCGTGAAGGACAAAACATCACCTGTTGGGGGCAGTTCGCAGGAGTACAGTAGCTCCTCCTGTAATGGTCTGACAGGGGTTTATTGTCTGTTAATAGGTTTAGCATGTTGTTGCCTCTGGGTATTTCTATCCTGTCTCCAAACAGAGCTGATAGGATTAGGCCTCTTGTGTAAAGAAGCTGTATACCTTCTGTCGAGGACACTCAACTCCCCACCTATTGAACCTTTTTCTGTGAACTGATCGTGTGGTATTTTGGGGTTTGTGAGTATTTGATATTAGTAGGGATATACTGTAAGTGGAGGGAGTGTGGTCATTTTTAAATCAACCGGGGAAGCATCACGTCGGTTAACTGAGCTCTGAATCTGCACATTGTGGCAAACTTTACCAAGTGTTTACAACAGCTGGTTGGACGCAGCAGGACTGTCCTCTACCTTAGGGTCGGTTTCTTGAGGTCATTGATGCAGACTTTTAACTGACTCACATAAAACCTCAGAGTAACAACAGCTATGGGAGTACCAAACTCCAGGGAGTACAACTACTATCACGCTCCAAACACACCATTTAGGATATTGCTGAAAAGTAAGTATAGATTTTTGGGTGGGTTCTTTCATGTTTTCTGTTTTTCATGTTTACGCGGCTCACTGCGTTGTGCCGTAATTTGTCTCAGGGGGTTTTGTGTATGTTGATTTCACGATTGTCTGCGTTGTTGATGCTGTTGTTATTGTATGAAGGTTTTTAGAGTAGTAAACAATGCATACTGTAAATGAAAACGGAACAAATGGCTAAAAATACATGAAAAACAAACAGAAAGATTGAAAGCATCCACATTGCTGCCTCGAACTGAAATACATATGTTCACAGAGAGGTAACGTCATTTTGATGGGGATGGGGGATGTGAGACTGATTTTATTATTTGTTTTATTGTTTTATTTATTTTGCACAAATTAAGACTACACAAACATAACAAAAAAATAATATACTGTGCAGGACGAGGCAAAAAAAACACTCGGTCTATTTGAAACCTCAACCTGAATAGTGTTAATATTTCTCAATGTTATAGAGGACATAAGATTAATATACAGAAATAATATGACTACATAAAACACATAATTAGAACAAGATATATATAATAACAATAACAATAAATATATTAAAAAAATACATGAAATGTGTGTGATGTGCATAAGCAAGTGTGTGTGTGTGTGTGTGTGTGTGTGTGTGTGTGTGTGTTTATGAGGGGCCTTATTAATCTAGATGCTGATGTTTCTGTATGTATTTATATGTGTTTATCAATCCATTTGTGTTGTTTATATACACCATGGTGAGCACTGAAATACTCCTAGACTCTAGGCTATTACATAGTAGTACTGATTATTAAAATAGTATATAGAAATGATGCAGCAATACTGATGCCCAAAAATAATACTTTAATTTACTTGACAGAAGACTTCATCATTTCCTGTTTTGTTATATTTGAGTTGGTAGTTTTCCCATCCACCAGATAAGT
>NC_133803.1:5547270-5562270 GCF_043250625.1 Sebastes fasciatus | reverse complement strand
ACGGCAAGGGGTAATGTTCTCCCCAATGGCAACGGGCAAAGCGAACCTGGAGCACGTTGTGTTCACAATGCACAGGTTAAGCGAAAGCGAACCGAACACAGACCGCCTCCCGAGGAGGTCTGAGTTCTTTTGGAGTGTTCACATTTGTGCAAAAAATGCTGACTCATCGCTCTGAGTTCATTTGGAGGGCTGAAAGGGACCAAGTGTGAAAACACCCTAATTGACCCGACGTCAGTTCAACAGTGTCGGCGAACTGGGCAAGAACCACCTAGGTCTTTACAGCGCTGCTACAGCTGACAGAGAACAACTGGTGCGCTGCCAAAACTTTCTGGGTAAAACTCGCGCTCCAGAATTTCTGTTCCACGCGTGCAAGTAGTTGACACAAACAGCTGTTTGGGTCACAGGGCGTACCGAAAGGATGTCACGGACCGAACCAAACCGAACGTCCTGTACCGAACGGTTCAATACAGTTACACATACCGTAACACCCCTAAAAGTAGAAAAATGTCTCCTTTGACTGTTATTATCATTTTTTTTTACATTCGATTATTACTAATGCATTAATGTAAAGGCAGGATTTTACTGTTGGACTTAAACAATTAAAACAATTGAATTAATTGCTTTTTTGTCAATCGGCTAATTAATTGATGTTCAATTCATAACCAAACATATTTATTAAGCTTCATATGTTTTGTGTGCAAAAAAATTCAGATAAATGTAGTGCAATATTTCCCTTTGATATGTAGTGGAGTAGAAGTATAAAGTGTTGTGAAAAGAAAAGACTCAAGTACAAGTACCTCAAATTTGTACTTGAGTAAATGTACTTAGTTCCATTCCACCACTGCCTTCAGGTTCCGTTCTCATGCGGGTCACTGCTGTGTGATGCGGTAGGTGTGTTTTTTGGGGCCAAATGTCAGTAAAAGTCAGCATTCAATCGCTCACAATCACCATTAGTTTTCATTTCTTTCCATCGCATTGTTTTAACCGTCCTGTCATTAGTTGATGGTAGATCGCCCTGCTGAATAACGGAACGAGGTAACACTGAAGTTTGAATCAGTCGACACAAATTAAGAGTCTTTTTTTTAGAGAATATACTTCCAGTTTCCCTGGTTACTTCACTCAGATGATAAATGAAGTGGCCAGATTATAAATATGCTTATACATATTTCTATCTCTTGTGTGCACATTTACTGTGAATGTGCTTATACTTGTACTGTGTGTGTGTGTGTGTGTGTGTGTGTGTGTGTGTGTGTGTGTGTGTGTGTGTGTGTGTGTGTGTGTTTGGGCTGCTCCTCAGCAGACAGCATTAAATATTCATCCTCATGCTCGTATTTCTCCTCTCTCATCTGTCTATCCACCCCTCGCTTCCTCTCTTCCCTTCTACCTCCTTCCTTTTTTAAATCCTTATGCTTTCCTTCCTTCCTTCCTTCCTTCCTTCCTTCCTTCCTTCCTTCCTTCCTTCCTTCCTTCCTTCCTTATTCCCTCTCCATCTTTCTTTCCATTGTTTGCTGTTTTAAAGGACATGAAAAGTGGAAGGAAGGTAGTGAAAGATAAAAGGATTTAAAATGAAGCTGCAGGAGTTGCAACTTGTAAAAGAAGAGTGAGCGGTTTGACAAACTTCCTCTCCTCTCCTCTCTATCGATCATTTCTGAAAACAAACAGGGCTTTATATCCCTCATTCTGTGAGTATTGGGTTCAGGTCCTGTGGGGCAACTGTGTGTGTGTGTGTCTTCATGTCTGGACATGTGTTGAGACGTGTACATTTGTGTGTTTGGTGTGCGTTTGTGTACGGCTTTGTAATTCTGTTTAAGGTGTGCATCATATTCTGTGATCATATTCTGTGTGTGTGTGTGTGAGTGTGTGTGTGTGTTTGTGTGTGTGCGGTAGACGAGACTGATGTCCCATCTGCTCTGTTTGTTGCTCCGGTATCACATCCACACGTCCTCTGGGTGTCAGTGTTTGTAAGCAGGAGACTTAAAAAGGAATTGAACCGGGTTCTGTGTGTGTGTGTGTGTGTGTGTATTGTGGTGTATATGTAAACCTATCCGAGCACAGCGAGGGGGAAATTTCAGCCCAGGTATTGATTTGGTCCGGCCCGGTTCAGGGTCACTGTGATGTCAGCGTTTGTATTGTTATTGCTTTTATTGTCTGCTGCTTTTAATTCCACACAACACAATGACATCAGACCTCATCGATTCCCGCGGTGGTATAGACGAGCTGCTGCTGTGTATCAAAATAACAACAGGACACAGCAAAAATTACTTTTAATAGAATTTTAGGCTTTAAACACAATAAAACTGATAATTACCAATAGAAAGTTCAATAAACCTGCGTAAATCAGATTTAGTACCGGACACGAGACTCTCTGCTCTTCATCCACATTAGAGAGGGAATCTTCTGTGAGACTGCACTTAATTTAGGATGTTAACATTTCCTAATTATCAATAAACACAAAGCGCAGCTGAAGCTGATGAGAGTATCATTAGTTCTGCAGGTATTCGACAAATACAAATGTGAACCTGATGATGGCACTATAGAGGAAAAGTCAGAGGATCACCAAAAGTTATTACAATTCATCCCGAGGGGAACAGGAAACATTTCATCACAATCCATCTACAGCTAATGCTACAGTAATACTGCTTATAGGGCTGTGTATCAGCAAGAATCTGCCGATATGATACGTGTAATGATAATGGGGGTTACCATTCAATTTATTGCAATATACTGCAATACTGTACTGTAAGTAAGGCGATATATCTAAATTTTTTTAATCTGATTTTAGTTAAACTGTCATAGTATAAAGAGCACATCACCATATGCATAAAATCTGAGTAAAAAAAAAAAAAAATACTTTTTTTTTTATGAAATCAGAACAGTGGGATCTGCATTTGCATTTATCACACTGAGAGGCTGCATCGCTTTGCAAATGAAATAAAGTATTGACTGAGTTAATCTTTGCATGCTAACTATTAAATAAAAATAAATAGTGTTTTTTAGAATCGATGCAGTTTCACAAAAGATAATATCACAATATTAAATTTTCTTACAACCCTACTGCTAATAGTTTTACTTCAGTAAAAGGTGGTGTCAGAATCACTTCCCAATGCTGCACAGGATATTTAGTTTTGTCTGCGTCTTTTTTTTTTGCATGGACACAACTTTTTGGTTAAAATCCTACAAACAAGATAATAATAATAATAATAATAATAATAAAAATAATAATAAACTTTATTCGAATAGCACCTTTCATACAAGAAGTGCAGCACAAAGTGCTTTACAATTAAAGAAAATAGACAGAATGAACATAAAAACATGGATAGCCATTTTTAATGTAAATTATTAGCCATTAACGTAAAATAAGATGGAAAATAAAACACACTTGAAAAATAAGATAAAATTATAGTAAAAAGTAGATGAAATAGAATACATAGAATAAATAACATAAGATGGAAAATAAAACCCACCAAATAATAATAATAATATTAAACCCAGTACCCATATTTGCAGCATGCACATATACATCACTAAACACTGCAGCAGCATCTGAAGGTCTCCATTCTCTTCTACTCCGCTCTTTTCTTTCCTACATCAGTGCTGGAGATTTTAATTTTTAAGACAAAAAAAAAGTATTTTGCCTCGAGTGCACTCTCAATCGGCGCCTAGGTCTCCGAGGCTATAAATAAACACAACATAACCTACTTTTCCCGACGGACACATACCCACCACACCGGTCTTGATTACACAGTTATTCTCCTTTTAATTGATGTGTAAATTACAATTATGCAACTGCATACTTGTAATGAGGAAGTGATAATGATTCATTAAAGTGTCCAAAATCTAAATTTACTGTTCACTGAAGAGGTAATTATGGAGTATTTTTTTATGTTTCTATATATAAAAAGGGAATGATTTTGGACACTGCTAATTAGTTCTTCAGCTAAATGATTTGAGTACTTCCTTGTAGGATGTGTAAATTTCTTTTCCCCCCTAACTAGTAGGCAAGACTCCGAGGTCTGTATACCATCTGGTGTTTATATGGAGTTCCAGGCTGCCTCCTTACTATCTGTTCCTCTTTCACCACCAGTGTTGGGGATTGTCTCTCAATCTCTCTCGCTCATTCACTTTCTCTCCATCTGCCTGTCTGTATAAATGTCCATCACCCCGTCTGTCTGTCTTTTGACCTCTCTCTCTCTCTCTCTCTCTCTCTCTCTCTCTCTCCTCTCTCTCTCTCTCTCTCTCTCTCTCTCTCTCTCTCTCTCTCTCTCTCTCTCTCTCTCTCTCTGCCTCTCTGCCTTTCTATCTCAGTCCATCCCTCTGTCTGTCTGTCTGTCTGTCACTCAGCCTCAGTCCTGCCGCCCGTCTCTCTCTCACTCGTCTGTCTCTCCGGGTCTTTGCCGCGGGCCTCTCTGTCAGGATTACACGGCGTCAGGTTGGCCAACATGGACGCTGGTGGTGGGGAAACAAAATGTTCCTCTCAGCACAAAGCCGCTCTAATCCCCTCTCCTCATCCCCCCATGGCACAACCTGATTGCTGCTAGGCGGGGCATTAAGACAGACATGCAGACAGATAAACAGACGGACAGGTCTACACTGAGTCTCTCTGTAGCCGGCTAGTTAACCGACTGATTACTTTATTGGCTTGTTGGCTCACTGACTAATTAACCTGCTGACCCTCCAGCTTACCTGTTGGCCGACTGGCTGCCGTCCAGGTGATTGACTGAGTGAAAGCCTAGCTGACTACGTGCCGGCCTGATTCAGTGACTCACTAACTTAATGACCGACTCAGTGGCTAGCAGACAAGCTTGTTGGCCAGGTATCTAGTCAAGTAACTGCTGACTGGCTAACCCGATGGCTAACTAAATTAATCCTGATAAAACAAATCTTCTCCATCACAGTTTTTTTTTTAACCCTTTCTCCCACTGTGCCCCATCTGGTAATTTGTCCCGCTAATCTCCCGATTTTATAGCGATAAACAAATAAAATGGGTGTTTCTTAGGTGTTTCTGAGGGGATTATGTGTTGCCAGATTAGATTGGAGGACATATAATGTCCTTCACACATTATTTCATTTGTATTGTGGCAACCCAGCTTGGAGCATGCAAAAACCCACACAGGGAATGTACAATATATACTGTATGGGCTCATGGAAAGGAGAGAAGTTAGGCTAAAGCTGCAGTGGGTAGAAATGGAGCAAATATGATAAAAAAACATTTTTTTTATTTTTTATAAAACGGTCACTATATCCTGACAGTAGTGCATGAGACAGGTAATCTAAAAAAAATGGCCCCTGTTTCCTCCGGTGCTCCTAACGGCATCTGCAAGATTTCACAGACTGGAGGAAAACAACCAATCAGAGCCGAGCTGGAGCCTTGCCGTCTCCGATCACTCGCAAACTCCGATCAAACGGTCAAACTAGGCAGCGCTGATCAAATATGAATCAATATTCTGTTACTGCAATGCCTATTTCTCACCTCAAATGTTTTCAGAATCATCTTGTAGTGTACTGTTTAGCTGTAAAATGAGAAAGTTTGTGACCCGGCAGCCATGTTGAGATCTATTGAGGAAATACCAACCACCGGCCACCAGCCGGAGCACAGCCAATAAGAACGCTCTCTGTCTCTGAAATGACCTGTGATTGGACAAAGTCTCCCGTCACGGGATTTTTTAAAGCCTGAAAACAGAGCCATGAGGAGGAGCAGAAGTCTAGTTTCCTCTCAGAACACTTGAATTACAATATGCTGAAAGGTTATTATGGACTTTTTGCCCAATGATGCCAAAAATATACTGCCTACTGAAGCTTTAAATGAGCCCGAGACCGACCCGACCTCGGATGGATTCAGCATCCCGACAGGCTTGCAGATCCTCTCTCTCTCATTGTGAAAAAATTAATAATATAATTTTCCCATATGGGGAATTGACATTATTTCCTGCTTAATGAAGTTTTACATTTCTTTATCGTTATCATTTTAAACATTTTTAAATTTGTTTCCTGCTGTGTGTTTCATTTAAAACGGTCAAATAATTGAGTCTGGAACCTGCAGATAAAATGCTTTTGAATGATGTTGTGACGATTGAAATAATGCTACACCATCATAATTATGAATTCACTGATCAATTATCTAACTTGGTGCTTAACGTTCCAATGCTATAGATCACCTTGTATTTGAATCTTAATGGTCTTTTTTTCTCTGTTTTGTAATTTCAGCCTTAACAGCCTACACGTACCTCACCATCTTCGACCTGTTCAGGTGAGTGTGTTCTGCATTATCTGGAACATGAGTGAGTTTTTTCCCATCAGCTTTGCCCCCAAAATATTGTACCATATCCATTTTTGAAGAGAGAGAGAGAAAAAAAAATGTCCCCAAAATGCCATATCGGGTTCCAGCTTCTTAAAAGTGACAATGCCGTGCTTTATTTAGTCTAATATTACAGTAAATATAATTTCTTTGTGCTTTAATTTGTTGTTCAAAAATAGCTTGTTTTATTTAGACCAAGGGCATCTAAAGGCATCATATCAGGCTGCTTCTTCATTATTTTATTATATTTTATAGACCAAACAATCAATTTAATCTGCAGATTTATTCAAATAATTCTTACATGTTGGAGTGTGAAAACTCCTGGAACACAATGAGATGTGAGGTAACACTCAGTCGGCTCAGCTGTGCCGAGGTTTGCTGTTTTGATGGAGAATTTCCACTCATAAAAAATTCATTTTGAGAATATAATGAATAAAAGATAAATTAAAGAAGTGAACTTTAGCTGACCTCTCTGTTGTTTCTGTATTTCATTGTCTACCATTTGTCACTCACTGGCTCTCTTCTTATTTGCCCTTCTCGTGTCTCCTGTGCAGGGTCTGAAATTTACTTTTTTCACCTCCTGCCACTGTGGCAGTTAAGTTTTGTTTTTTTCTGCCACTCAGAAATTTTATCTGCCCATTTTGAAATCTCTGCGCTAAATGAAGGAATAACATTTTAGATCTGAAGTCATTCAATGTTCCATATATTTAACATAAAAAACATTATATATACGGTAAATGACAGTGTTCAAATTACACCGTAGCTTCTGGGGTAGCCCTATTTTTGGGGGGAGGGAGGCTACTGTACACTGTACTGTACTTTGTTATTGTCATCTACAGTGGTTATTTGCATAAAAACACAATTCAAATGATTATGATAATTTAAATATTTGCATAGATTAAAAAAAATCTTGGTAAATTGTTATGAAGTTAAACAGGTCATAATTCTCTCTCTAATATCTATTTTGTATTGATGTGAAAACATCTCCTACAAACCACTGGATTTTTTTAAGTTTCTCGCCAAAAACCTTAATTTTACGAGATTACATTTGAACACATCGAGATGACGTTGTAATTTACCTTCACCCAATAGTCGTTTTGCTGAGCAGACCGTGAACGCCTCATAATAATAATTCAATGGAACCTCCGTTAACGTTAGTAGCTCTGCTATTTATCCAATCAGGACTGTGCTGCCCACCGGCTGCTAAAAGCTAACGTTACTAACTCTCCTCCTGTTGATTTCAATACAGATTTGTTGTTCACAGTGAAGCATTATCAGGGAAAAAATAAAGTTTGCCCTCAGGTTTAGTAGCGCCATGTTTTTTGAGCGTTTTTTTTTTCTCTCTGCCTTGTCTCCGGTCCAAAACAAACTGAAACATGATACGGCGTGCGTACAATAAGCATTAATAAGAGGAATCGATAGTCACGGAGGCAGGAGATGACAAGGAATCGGACAACTACGGTTCTCTATTCCCATCTCTAGCATTTTCCCTGCCTGCCAAAGTGGCGGGTGTCCTGATGATTTCAGCCGCCACTGCCAACAATTTACCCACATTTGGCGGGTGGCGGATGTTAATTTCCGACCATGCTCCTGTGTCTTTTATCTATAACCCATTTTTCTCTTTCCCTGTTAAAACCCTCTCTTTCTCTCCTCGCTCTGCAGTTTGATCACCTGTCTCATCAGTTCCTGGGTGAGCATGAAGAAACCAAGTCAGGTCTACTCGTTTGGGTGAGTTCACCGCTATAATCTGTCATACAGTAGATATCTGTATCGGTAGATCTTTAATCAGAGCTTCATCTGTGTTTGTTTATGTGCTCTCATTCACTGCTGTCAGATAACCACACATACACACACACACACACACACACACACACACACACACACACACACACACACACACACACACACACACACTGTAAACACAGATGTGGCATCGACAGAAAAGCTTCAGTTACTGCTGTCTGGCTCAGTCGAATGGCTCATAAACACACTGCTAGTTTTACAAGTGTGTGTGTGTGTGTGTGTGTGTGTGTGTGTGTGTGTGTGTGTGTGTGTGTGTGTGTATATAGTGTGTCGATCGCCCAAATAAGAAATATTATAGTTTTTCTTTTTTTGTTTATTCTCCCTCACCTCCACACACACACACACACACCAGTCCTGTTAGCCTGTGAGATGGCTCTGATTTACCAGCTTTTACATTTCGTCCCTTTACGATGAGGCGCACTAAATGGTATGGCGTCTGCCGCCGGCGAGTGAGGAGCCGGGAGAAGTTCAGATCTCCACTTCGTCTGCCTACCGAGGCATTTGCGCCATAAAAGTCAGTGTTCGACCGCGATGCGTATGTGTGTGCGAGGCCCACGGACCTGTCCTCTCATCATTCCTCCCAGGAATCTGTCACTCAGTCAAGGATCCGACCAGGGCTGACCCGAATGCTTTGAAGCTTTGCCATGGTATTCGACCTCCAAATTTTGTTAGCTTTTATGCCTTTATTGATAGTGACAGAGATAGTACTGAAAGAGAGAGAGAGAGAGGATGACACGCAGCAAAGGGCCACAGGTCGGATTCGAACCCTGGGCCGCTGCGGTAACCACTCTACCAGGTGAGCTACAGTGGCGCCACCTTTTTTTAATATATATATATATATATATAATTATGTAACAATAAAGTATAAATCCCAAAATAGCCCGTGAAATATGGAATAATCCCACAACACTATTCATTATTCATATTCAGCATTAATTATTATTAGTTATTCTCAGAGGGATATTGCTGTTTGTTGTGTGTAGAGAAGCATGTGTGTACAGTACGGAAGCAGCTTTCTCTCTTTTACTATCTTTTCTTTTACAAAAGCTTTGGGGGTTCGTTTTGTTTTTGAACAGTAACGTTACTAAACTGATTAGTATTTTTGGTGAGTGACCTTGAACTGAGTTGTACTGGGAATTCCTAAGTACAGTATTTTGTTGAACGGACTGAACTGAGTTGAACTGGTAATTGCGAAATCCCGAAGTGGAGTTTGACACACCATTTTTCAGTGTGTCCCACACCGTCGGCTCTTGTCTACCCGTGTTGGAGGTTTTTCTGCCGATTCAACATGCTGAATCGGCGTCGGAGCTGGCACAGCTCATCGGTGAGAGAAATCACTGTGATTGGCGGTTCAGCTTCAGCGCACGAGAAGAGAAATGGAAGTGAGGGAAGCAAGAAAATGAGTAAAGTCAAAAGGAAAAACACCAAAGGCTCTTCTCATTTTTCACTCAGGTGGTGAGTGAGAGATGTGAAAATGGTCGGCAAACGCCACTTTGTTTCATGTACGTATCATAACAACGGCTTGTATATCCGCCGTCCTCTGTCTTCCTGTTTCCCTTTTTTGAATGACGAATATGAACTACCGCGACCTGCTGGTGTGAGGAGTTATTTGTGCTTGATTGTATTTGATTTGAGTGTTTAACTCTATAGCTCATACATTTGTTTGTGTTGAAAACTAAACAGGGGTAATGTTTATTCTGAATACATATGTCCTTTGTGGGGTTTGATACTGACTTAACTTTCCTGTTTTTGATTTAAACCGCTACAGTGTGTGAGTCTGTATCAGTGGACTGGCCAAACAGTGTATTGGCAGCTGACAGGTGACCTCTGACCTTGAGGTGTGGAAGAGTGATTGAGTGGAAATCTGCTTTTCAGCTTCACTTGGCTCCCATAATACCTCTGTCTGTGTGTGTGTTTGCACGAGTGCGTGCGTGCGTGCGTGGGCTTGTGCTTGAGTTTATTTATGTGTGTGCCTTTGTGTTCATTTGAGCGTATTGTAGGCATGTGTGTGTGTGTGTGTTAATGGACTGCCAGTAAGAGAACAATGGCTCAGCAGCAGATTGCCCAGTTTAACCAGCTGCAGCTTCGGGCTGCTTTAAACCCTGTAGGAGCGGAGCCAGGCCATCCAGGAATTAGTCTGATCCACTTCACCTCAACTTTTTTCTGTTGTGTAGTTCAGTTCTTTAAATTACTGCGAAAATATTGTATTTACACACACATTACTGCAGGCGCAAGGCTGTAAGCAATGATCCTTCGATGAAATTTAATGCCTGCACACTGACTTCAATCTGCAGATTTATTTAAGCATGTAAGAACATTTTTGTATTCTTACCTAAACTTCTGAGGTTTGTTCATACAAGTGTTCTGAGTTGGATTCAACAAAGGTCCCGTGTGTAGGATCTGGCGGTATCTAGTGATTAGGTTGCAGATTGCAACCGACTGAAGCCTCAAGCGTGTTGAATAACGACGGTGGCCGGCGCGAAAACGTGAATGACCCTCTCTAGCGTCACTTGTTGTAAGAGAAGTGTGGGTCATTTGGAGCAGAACCAGTGCTTAGAGTGTGTATGTACATGGGAAGTGAGTGGTGAAGCAAGAGAGAGAGAGAGCAGCAGCGACGGGAGCGAGTAACGTTATCTACTCCGACCCATAACAGTGTTTGGTTTGTCCGTTCTGGACTACTGTAGAAACATGGCGGTGCAACATGGAGAGGACCCGCTCCCTGTGTAGATATAAACGGCTCATTCTAAGCTAACGAAAACACGTCATCGTCATCGCTATCATCGTCATCATCATGTGCTGGAAGATAGACTTTTCTTCCCAGGAAATAGTTTAGCAAAGATGGTAACCTTGCAGTGACTTGTCCCCCTAAGTACTACGAAGCAAATGAACAAGGTGACTGATCGATCACTTTTTCATGTCTTGAGTTCAATTCGATAGATCCTGAAGACATGGCGTCCAGTTTAGTGACTAGATGTCGTCAAATCAAAAGCATCGCCCATCTCTATATTTTACCGATCAGTTTTACTGTCAGTGGAGGCAGTCTTTATTTCAGGTGGAGAGGAAGACACTGGTGATGATGTGAGTCCGTATCCAGCAGACGGCAGGTTTTTTCTATGTGGTGCCCCTATAGATTAACCGCAGGCTGTTGGCAGAGCGGAGCGTGACCTTTTGACCCAGCAGCATGGAGGCGATCAGTCTTGTGTGTGTGTCCATCCTGCAGTCTCAGTAAACATAGACAACCTATTAACCTGTAGGTGTCTGTTCAGTAGCTCATCGGTTGAACGAATGGTCTCTCTTTTAGTCTCTCACACACACACACACACACACACACACACACACACACACACACACACACACACACACACACACACACACACACACACACAGTAATGCCCGAAATACACGGACGCAACTCCATCTTTGTAGTGTGTGGTTGCGTACCAGTTTCACCAATTATAATCCAGTTTGTTATGCATGGTTTGGAAGCGTAGGCTATATAAACTGGTAGTGACTTAATTAACTGGATCCTTTTAGTTATAGGACGAGAGGCCAAAACATAAAGGAAAATATCCGTTTTTAAAAATCGCTGTATACGTGTAGACAGGTCCTAAAAGTTTTATGAAGGAAAATAATAAGTGTACTGAGCTCTACAGGTGGATCTACTGTTGCACCTTGTCAAAAAAGTCCAAGACAGCAGATATTCTTGCAGGCTTCCAGGTTTAACAGGGAACTACTGTAGGAGTCAAACCCAAACGCAGTAGAACGGTTAATAAACTGAAACCTGCACCTTTGGAAACTACCTAAAACTCTGTTTAAATTGCAGCCTTTACTGTCTTGATGTCTGTTGTCTTTAGTTTTTCTCAGTACTTATAAGTCCTCTCCTTCTTCACCCTCTGCATGTATGATGACATGAATCCATAATCCCTTAGTTCTGTGGTATTATGCTGCTGTAGCGTGGCAAACCATCAGATCACTGACAGTCAACGTCAGGTTTAACCCCCCATAAGCTCACTGAGACAAAGCTGCTCATCCTGGACAGACTGCGACAGGATCGACCCCGTGACCTCACGATGAGGTCAGGAGGTCAGCAACAGTTACAACCGTGTATCGGCCCGATACTGGCATTTTGTTAGTGTTGTCAGCATGTATTTAAAGGACCAGTGTGTAGGATTTCAGGGGATTTATTAGTATAAATGGAATATAATGTTCATAGCTACGTTCATTCCTATGAAAGTTGCTCAGTGGCGCATGAAGCCAAAATGGCTCGACTTCTGAGCAATAAATGTACCCGGATCTTCCGGCGATCTTCCGCGTCCATTGGGCCCATGGAGCAGGCGCAAAATCGGAAATCATGAAGGTTCACCAGAAACTCGGGAGAACCAGGACTGCATGGGGCAGACTGTCACACTGTCCTGCTGTAGTAAAATGAGAGGCTTTCCGCTGTATCCAGTTCTCTTTGCTCGGAAACATTACCGCTTTTGTCCACAGGGACCGCCAAAATCAACACACAATTAAAGTTCCTCGTCTTCTATGAATAAAAATGTGTCTAACATAGTTAGACCTCTGTAGACGAGATGAACTTCCACAGAGCTTCAGCAGGTTTTTCTTCTGAGAGGTTATGTTTCTGTGCATGAACATACAAGTTTCAAAAAGTGTCCTGAGGCCTGGAAATGGCAGACCTCCAACTTCACGTTAGGGTTGCTGTCTCCCTGGAAGTAAATATCGCACCAAGACATTTTCTGATGGGATGTTATTTTACTCTTTATTTCCTGTTTTTACAGAATGGCGTTTTAGTGCCACGTGTCCAAAAAGACGTAAAGCCAAACCCAGAGTTTCTGCCCACTTGGTGGCGTAATGTTGAGACCGAGCTGGTCTCCAAGAGAGCATTATTGGTCTTTGAATGAGTGGACTGGTGTATCGGAGAGTGTTTGCCAATAGTTTGTGCCAGTATGGATGACAACGTCTCCCTTTCTCTCCAGGTTTGACAGACTGGAGGTTTTGGCAGTTTTTGCCTCCACTGTTCTCATCCAGCTGGGAGCCCTGTTCATCCTGAAGGAAAGGTGTGTATGTCTCCCCTACATTTACAAACACACTTGTTCATACTCGCACAAAGCACAGTTAAATCAGAGATGTCAACCTTACAGGACACAATGAAGGACAAAATACAAGTAATGATTATTTTTTTTATGATTTAAATCAGTATTTGGAGCCAGATTAAGATCCCATGTCTCTGTCTTTGTTTTTGTCTACATCTCTTTCTTTGTCTCACTCTGTCTCTCTCGATTAAAATTTCAATTATTTCCTTAGCGTGACTCAGTGCAACAACAGAATTAATATTTCCAAAGCAATACACAAAATATTTCCAATTGTTTCTTTCTTTTGTCTTCTTCCTCATTATTAGTTTCACCGGAGTGCCTCGCTCCACTCAGGGTGCATGTTTTCCCTCCGGTCAAACAATGCAATAATTGGACCCCAGGATATTCTAGCCACATCTGCACGTTATACGACAAAAGTTTAAATTTATCATAACCCAGATTATTCAACGACCTTGTCCTTGAGTACTTCTACTACACTACATTTTGGAAGCCAATATTGTACTTTTTACTCCACTACATTTATTTGATAACATTAGTTATTTTCCTTCCGTTCGCGTGTCACACTTGCGTTTCCGGAGCAGAACTCAGAAGTTATTTAACTTAGGAACTTCAAATTTGGTATGGTGGTTGATCGTGTGCTTTAGTTGTGCCTTTTGTGGGTTAGAAGTCCAGGGTGCCCAAATTTTCAAAGATTTTGGACGCCCTGGACTTGAGGAAGGTGAGCTAATGACGAGCTGCATTGTGCTCAGTAGACTAATTCCATTAGTTCCAAAAGGGCAAAACCTTTGGCCCTACTTTAGTAGGGGTCAAGCAGTGAGCGGGGGTATGTGAGCTATGCTCACTTTTGCCTTGTTATTAGGGCTGTCAAAGTTATAGTAATGCGTTAACGCAAATTCTTTTTGATGCCACTAATTTCTTTAACTCTTTTACTGGTATTATTTGAAACTAGAAAACCTAAGGAATCAATTGGTACCAACCATGTCATACTAGCTTGTCAGGAAGGAGACATAATAACGCTACAAACTTCCACTAAATTTTGTTGAGGAAAAACTGTCATGGCCATTTTCAAAGGCCTCTGACCTCAAGATATGTGAATGTAAATGGGTTCTATGGGTACCCACGAGTCTCCCCTTTACATACATGCCCACTTTATGATAATCACATGCAGTTTGGGGCAAGTCATAGTCAAGTCAGCACACTGACACACTGACAGCTGTTGTTGCCTGTTGGACTGCAGTTTGCCATGTTATGATTTGAGCATATTGTTTTATGCTAAATGCAGTACCTGTGAGGGTTTCTGGACAATATCTGTCATTGTTTTATGTTGTTAATTGATTTCCACTAATAAATATATACATACATCTGCATAAAGCAGCATATTTGAGTATTAAATACCCGACAAATCTTCCTTTTAAGGTACATTTTGAACAGATAAAAAATGTGCATTTAATTTGCGATTAATCACGATTTACTATTTTAATCGATTGACAGCCCTAATTATTATCAATTAAACTGTCTAGCAGTATATAAAGTCAATAAAATAAGCTCCACCTCACCGGCTGCAACATCAGAGTGATGAACACATTAATGCATCAATAATATAATGTATATTATTCTGAAATGCCATTCTGCGTAATGAGTTGTTTTACTTTCGGTACTTTAAGTTTATTTTGATGCTCATACTTTTGTACTTTGAACGCAGGACTTTTACTTGAAGCAGAGTATTTTCACACTGTGGTATCACTACTTTTGCTTCAGTAAAAGATCCGAGCACCACTGATGGGTGATCTATTTCCCCCGTCTTTT